>NC_061117.1:63600239-63690243 GCF_002878395.1 Capsicum annuum
ATCTGTATAGGACTTCTATCAGCTCTGAGCAGCCCAAAGTCTCTCTCTAATCAACTGAACTTTCTCTAATTCATCGACTAGCCTCACTAACTTCAAACCAACTAATCGGAGATCTACATATCCTACAATAGAGAGCTTCGAATGGAGCCATCTGAATACTAGAATGATTTCTATTGTTGTATGCAAACTCAATCAAAAGTAAGTGCTCATCCCAACGTCCCTTGAAGTCAATTGCACACGTCCTTAGCATATCTTCAAGAGTATGAATGGTCCTCTCTGCTTGACCATCTATCTAAGGATGAAATGCTGTGCTGAGATGGACTTGGGTACCGAGACCCTTTTGGAGTGATTTCTAAAAGTGAGAAGTGAACTGGGTACCTCTGTCTAAGATGATAGACAGTGGAACACCATGTAATCTAACTAACTCCCTGATATAGAGTTTGGCATAATTCGATTCTCTACAATTTTGTGGTTCTAAATCAGCCAAAATACCATATTAACATCGAGTTATACTCATTCAAAGATGACCCTTGCAAAATCGAACACCAAACTTGATGGATTCAAAAACTCTTAGCTTATATTATCTTAAGTGACTCATATGAACATTCTTAATGCATCATAAGCTATCCTATCACTAGGATATTCATTGTAAGTCATATACTGAAGTATGAATCACAGGATAGGAGATTTCATACGTAGGAATACTTATTCACTTCCTAGCTTAGAAACATATAGGGTATTACAGCTTTTAAGTGTAACCTTTAATTAGAATGCCTTGTTCTTCTAATTGGAAAAAGACTATGTAAAAACAAAAAAAAAAGGGAAAATAAAAAAAATTTTAGAGGGAACCCAATTCTGCTTTTGACGAAAATATATCCGTCACAAATTTCTTTTTTTTTTTATTTTTTGTTGTGACGGAATAAATTTGTCACAAATTTTTATAACATTAATTACTTTTTTAAAAAAAATTCTGATGGAATGCTCAATCTGTCACAAATTTAGTAACGGATTTGTGACAGAACGTTATTATTTTTTCTCATCAGCTTTAATTTGTGGCAAATATTTTGGTCATAAAAATTATATTTAAATTTGTCAAAAATTTGTCACTAATTTGTTACTCTTTCAATATTTATGTGAAAATAAAAAAATTAAAAATTTTATATTTATGCAAAAAAAATCTATCATAAATTCATCAAAATTCTATCACAAATTAAGATAGAAGTATTCTGTCTCAAATATTCCATCACAATTTAACTATTTTCTTGTAGTGGTGTAAGGGCTGCTTTCCAATGAAAAACACTTGAAAATATCTTGTATAATCGAAATTCATAATAGCTTCATGGATATAACTCATTATAAATATGTAATGTCATGATTTAAAACATAAAAATGGATTCTTGGACTCCATGGTGAAAGGAAACGATAAATGAAATACCTTAAACCTTAAATCTTAAAAGCGAGACATAAATCTTTAAGCTTTCTTGAAGGTTCTTATATTTGGGAACTTTATTTCTTGGTTTCCTTGGAGAGATAGGAATTGATTTTGATGAACTTGGGGATGATTAGGGTTTGTTCTTGAGAGGAAATTGGAGAATTTGGGAAAATAATGCCCTAGTTGAAGATTTAGGTCCTGTTTTTACAAATTGGGTCGAGGTGGGAAACAATCCAATTACTCCTCCATCATTTAAGCCAAAAATTCATAACTAAAATACTAATTAAAGGCTCATCACCATGTGGTTTTATCGCGGTGGCTTACTGGTTCTGATGAAAATGATCATAACTTTTCTGTTAGGTGTGTGATTAAGTTGAAATTGGTGTCATTGGAAAGATAATTCAATTATCTACAAGTTGGTGGTTCTTGATCTGAAAAATTCAACTTACATTAAAAGTTATCTATGTTCAAAGTTGACCCTTGTAGAATCAAATACCAAACTTTAGGCTAATCAAAGGCTCTTAGCTCAACTTTGTTCTAAGTGATTTATATGAATATTTTTCACCTTATAAGCACTTCAGACACTAGGACAAAGATCATGACACATGAATTCAAATTATCAATCAACAACTAGATAAAAACAACTTTACCGTAGTGTGATGTACGTGCCAAAGGGAATGTCACTGCAACACGACCCTATCACGGTGACTTGCTGGATTTATGATCCAAACATGACCAAATCCTTATTTGAAAAATCTGAATCTCCCTCGAGACATACTTCTTACATCCCTTAACATAAATTAACTCAAAACTAATGTCTCGAGCATGGGAATACCAAAATAAAATTCTTAGAATTTTAGGGGTCTTAAAAATGACTAAGTCCCAAACACTTAGTGAAAATTTCAAGACTTAAGCCCATTAAGAATGCAACTAAGAGTTGAATCAAGCTAGGATTAGTATGGGATATTACATGGACCTATCCCAAAGTCTTTTGGTTGTATAATGCTCTAACTTATTATAATTTCATAGTTCATCTGACATTACGTATATGTTGGTAGTTTAGGTTGGGTAGCGAGGCGATCTCCGGTCCTTGTTGGGCTTAAGATGCCCATTATGACAAGGCCTTGGTTTGAGTCGTGTCAATGGTAGTCGAGAATGCTGTCTAAGTCAGTTGGCTATACATTTGGGCTTAGTTTATGTTTATCACTAAGTTAGGGTTTCATGAGTTTGCTATGACTATGAAAAGCTTGGTTACTATTCTAGAGAGTGTCCCCAATATGGGATTACTAGTCATTTACCTTATTTAAATCATCCTTATAATATTATGGCACCATCGGTTGGAGATAGTTGCTTGACACCTTAGTTGATGATTCAGGTGGTCTATCCGAGTTTGGACTTATTCAAATTTATTCCCTTTTAGACCCGTCAGGCATATGATTACAGATTTCATCATGATAAGTGTATTTTTATTTCTCACATTTAGCTTTCTCATTTGAATGTGTTAGGGTTTTTGTACCCATCAATGATTATATGCCTTGTTAAGTTCATGATATACCTTGAAAAGTTCATGATGGATGTTGTATGCCTTGTTATTAAATTCATGATTATAGGACCACCCCCATAGTTTATTTCTTTTAGTAATGGATAGAGTAGATCTATATTAATATTTTCTCCCTATAAGTCTAGCAATTGTGTTTAAGTCCAATTTACCTTGGCATATGGCCTTATTATGGCCCTAGGGTGGTACTTACTATTAATTTTTATTTTGGTACCGCCTATTCATTATATTGATGATTATATTGCTGATATTATTATTATTATTATTATTATTTGATGTAATTGATCCTTGTTTGTTAGATGGCTAGACTGATAAAATCTAGTTAGTAATTTCTCTTTTATGTAGTTTTTATTCGTTGTCTTAAGAAGCTATAGCATGATTGGATGATTTATCTTCTATAGCAAGCTGATGATTGGTCATTTCCCTCTTGGTTAGCTGTGCTACATTAATGTGGAGCAGACTATGGTATTTAAGGTAAGTTAACCTTCTGCAGTTCTGTTATAGTTCTAAAATTTAAAATTTAGTTATATTACTTATGCTTGAGTTTGGGATTCTTACACTTACCTCGTGGGTTGCAAAGGTTGTTGCATTGGCTATCGCTTTCTATATAACCTATTTTTGAGCTTGACCAATTTAGGGTTCGTTCTTTACTTATGGCTATTTCATTTCCCGATAGTGGTTTGATATTAATATCAAGATATCTTGAATTCATCTCATAGATTTATTGGATTCGTCTCCTTGTGATGGTTTGCTCTTGGTAGGAGTTTAGACATTGGATGTTTTTTTCTTGATATGTGTGGTTCTTAACTAAAGTAGAGTTAGAGAGTTAGGGGCAAGTGGTCTTTTATCTGATTTCTTCTTGAGTTTCCAAATTGAAAATTCTTTATCTTGAGTTGTTTGGTTCATTTTTGGTTGTGGTCTTGACCTTGAAATTGACGTTCAGATTGGTATTTCTTCCTCAACAAGATAATACATGGGTTGGTTGATTTAAGATTTTCTTGTTTGGGTGGATTTAGGGAATCCTTATTTCAAAATTTTTTTGACCTAATGATTCTTGGTGGAGTGATTCTCCTTAGTAATATGTGCCTGTGATTATTTTTTTTGAGATGGAGTACCGAATTGAGTAGATTTTGGCTTAAGTAGCATTTCTCTGAGTTGCTAAAGTTTCCGCCATTACAAGGGTGGTTTGCAGCCTTGGGGAGCTCTTGAGTATATTTTGATAGTCTATGCCCTCTAGTGGATATCGAGTTGATTTCTTGTATTTTCAATCGGTGATTTAACCTCTAACGGGATTTTTCTGTTCATCTATGTTTTAGTTTTAGCTTGGTATAATTTTTCTCGGATATGTCAGATTTTTATAAGAAGGTCAATTTTAGTAGTTGATGTCAATATAGACTTATTGACTCAGTTTTTTGAGTTGACACCTTGGAATGGCGATTTGGAAGTTATGATAGATTTGGAGTAGTCTACCTATCTTTAAGTTTGGTTTAGGTAGTTGAGATGGAGCAATTTAGCCTTGGTGTTGAGGTTTTAGCTTGGAGTTGTAGAGCCTTAGTTCAACCTTTGTTTTAGATTTATCTCAGTTCAAATTTCATCTATAGGTTGATTGAGCTTACTCCATGGTCACCTATACGGTCTTCTTGAGTTTGGATGAATTATGGTTGACAGGAGTTCAGATGATAGCCTATGGACCCCATATTAGTTCATTCCGCTTTGACCTTGGGTCTTCAATTCTCTTTGATATTCTCAGACGATATACTCAGTGGGAATAGTATACTTGAATTAGATTAATCTTGGCTTTACTATTGGTTGAAGAGACATCCTATAGTGGATCATTCAGTGATGAGTACTTGCACCTTGAACTTCTGTAGTTTTTGATTACCATCCGGACTAGTTGTGGCAATAGCATAGATTGCATCCCTTGATTATCTCCATTTATGTGCCTATAGAGTGCTTTATGGTCTTATCCTCATGTTGTTGTGTGGACTTTCGATAGATCAACCTCATTCTTTGAGTGCTCTATGATAAGATTTCTCGCACATAACTCAAGAAATTTTTCTTTGGTTTTGGAGTGGATAGTAGGTGTGGAATGGTAACGGAAGGTTATGTATGGATTTAGAGTTGGTTGTATGACTCATCCCTTAGTTTGATTTTGTCTTGGATAAACTTTGTTGATTAGTGTGAGTATCGGTGTAGTATCAGTGTATTGAGGTTCAAATTTGCATGCATTAGCCTTCTTTGATTCAGTTAGTGGCCAGTTGATGGTTGAGGTTGAGTTTTAGTTATTTGGAAATAAAGTGAGAGAGCTGGTTGAAAAGGGATTCCATTGGCAAAATCCCTTGGAAGTGTTCTCTCTTTATGGAGATTATCTAGGAAGTCATGCTTAGAGCATGCGGCCCAGTGCCTCATCCTTTCGAGCTTTTGAGATCTTTCTATCCATTGACTTTCGCAGATGAAAGTCCTTTTAGTAGTGGATATTATAATGATCCTCTAGGTCATTTCCTCAATTTGCATGCGTTTCTAGAATTTCAAGCCCTCCTATCGCGGCTACAAGTAATTTATGACTTGTCAAAACTGTCACTTCGGTGATCGAATAGTTCGTTTGGATTTTAGGCTCATTACACTATTTTGGAGCATATGCTATATTGGATTTGGTATTGAATTAAAACTCCAAGTATATTACCTCAGATAAGAATTCCTACACTGCCATTAGTTTTAAAATATTAATTTTAGGTTTGGTGGAATTTTGGCTGGGGTCTCGAGGCACCCGAGCTTATTTCAAGCTATTACTCAAAAGTTAAAAAAATAAAAGTTATGTGTGGGACCCACTTTTAGTTAAATTACCTTCGATAGAAATTTCAAATATGTTATTGAGTTAGAAATATCGAATTTGGTGTGGTTACATAGTTTTCTTGCATATATTGGATTTAGGATGAATCTCAAAGGCTTAGAGGGGACTTGGAAATTTCAAAGTCTATTGTTGTATCTGGTGTAATGTTATCGCAGTGCCAAGGGTCATGATTACAATACCCTTGGCAGTCACTGAGAGACCGCGATTGTGGTGTATATGTCGTGATTATGACAAGTTTGACTAGGACCAATGTGATGCGATCGTGAGGATCTAGTTGCGATCACAGCTCACGTGTGTAGCCAAAATATACTGCAATAACAAAGATCGATTCACGATAATGACACTCGAGCACCTGGAGTGGGTATAAATACCCCATTTTCAGCTTGTTGTTGTCCATTTCTCATCCATTTCCAAGAGAACAAAACCCTAGAAGTTGGGAAAGCTTAGGATTGAAGCTTGTTGATGATTTGGGGAGCTTGGATAATGATTATTCGATGATTTCCCTTTGAATTCATGGTAAGATTCCTTCAATTTCTTGATAAATTCTTAGAAATTACGGGTTTGAATTCCTAAACTTTAAGGGTTGATTTGAGACATAATTTGTGTTCCGTTTGTTCTCAACTTTTGAGCACACATTCCTTATTCTTTGAGGAACCTCGTAACGGGTTTAATTTTGGTTTCCTTTAGCGGGTCCCATAGGACTATTTTTTACCCAAAATATGACCTGACCCATTATATGGTGATATGGATTTTGTTCTACTCCTAATGATGCATAGATTATGATTTTTATAGTTTAGCAATATTTTGGGATCATGGAGTAAAGATGGACATTTTTTGAATTATTCAAGGATTTATGGTTTGGCATTAAGGTAGGCTTCTATCTACTCTTCTTCAGAAGATTCTTTGTTTTATATATTGTATGTGAATGATAATTTTAAGATTGATTATAGGTAGAACACCGTGACTTAGTCTTGATTATTTAAGTCTTGATTATTTATGTTTGGGGATTAGATGAGTGATTTGTCCCATAAAGTGAAATACTTGTTATATTTCTAGGATCCTATTATCTTCTTCATAAATTGAGCAAATTCATACAATTGTTATGATATGATGCTAGATTTGGGATTTAGTTTAAGTGTTGGATTTGTGGTTAGTATGAATATTCTTATTTGGACTATTTAGCGACCTTGAAACCATAATTTAGGTGGAGTTAACTTAATTACTCATGTTCTAGGTCAAATTCATATCTTAGGATTGATGTGCCATCTAGAGGTAAATACAGACACTTTAACCTTGTCCGGGGAAGAACTTGTTTAAATATTGAAGTTAGGGGTTAGAAGTTAGTTCCTCCGGCCCATCTTAGTCAAAGACTTATGCTAGACTTTGTGGACTTATTTACGCATGTTAGACATAAATAAAACTATTGAGCCTTTAGTATAAAGTTACTTAGTGGCTTGGTGAATGACAGTGGTTTTTCCCGAATTACTATTAATGGCTTATCACTATGATGTGGCTTTCGGATTTAATTTATGATATGATTTATCGACATGCTTAATAATATAGACATAGATATAGTTATAATATATGGCCTATAGATATGATATGCCTTATAATTATAATATATGGACTATAAATATGAGATGCCTTGTAGATACGATATTCCTCATAGATGTGAGATTCCTCATAGAGATGATTTATGGACTACAGATACAATTTGTCTCATAGATATGTTATGGCTTATAGATATGAGATAGCTTATGGATATGATTATTGATTTAGGTTCCGGAAATATATGTGGGCCTAAATCCGTGATTATGTTGTTGTTATAATATTGGTTGGACATCCGGAAAGTATTTATCCTTGTAAAAGATGTGGCTATAGTTTATAGATATGTTGATACTTATGGTTCCATTATTTGAATATTGGTGAGGGAATGCATAGATTCTATACATTCATGATTACTAAATCGGTAAATGATACGATTCCAACTAAAATATGATCTTATTGTTGTTTTTCCTAAATAGGGGCTAAAACCTACTATTTACCATAAATTAGATTTCTTCATAATAATAATTGCACCGTCTTAATGGATGACTTATGTGTAAGGAGATTGATAATGATGATTTAAATATTTGACCAAGATATATTTCGTCTATGATTTGATACTACTAATTATCATGAGAGATTCTAACACTTTCTACACTTTTGTAATGATTTAGTCTCGAATTTTATCTGGGAAATAGATTTATAGATTACACTCTTTTTAGCCACGACCTAAGTCTATACATCTATTAAATATCTATATATGTATCTCTCTTGTATAGGACGGGGGGGGGGGGGGGTGATGGTATTAATGATATGAATTTCGGGTAAACCCCAATGATAGATTATAGTATTGATGCTTTATTTATATGTTGATGATTATACCTGGTTCAATTCTGAAAGCTGATAATGATATAGATTTTGGAATATCATGATGATATTTATTTATCCGATTTAATTTTGAAAGAGATGTTGATGATGATTATACTCGGTTCGACTTTGGAGGATGAGTATGATTTTGATTATGTCCATTTCTATTCTAGAGGTTGATTATGACATTAATAATTATGATTACCGGTTTGAGTCTAGCTACTTCTTGTGATATTTGGTTTGGTTATGGTGTTACGGATTTTATCTTGGCATTGATTCTAGCATGCACATTGCCTATCACTAGTATGTGCCTATATCTATCAGCCTTATAGGGGGTTGTATAGGTATAGATGATGAGTAGGGCTTATAGTATGTTGTATGTTTATTGAACCTTCTAAGCCTGGGGTAGTGGGGGTTTGTGAAAGGCTCGGTTAGGTGTTATTTTTCTAGACTAGCCGGTTACTGACGTTGTCATTGCTATTATAATTATTATTGTTATGATCATTGTTAAGGTTAGTTTGTCACATATTGGTTAATAATTCAATATCAGATTTGAGGTATGATTCTGGATCTTCTATCTTACAATTATATTATTATGCATGAGTATCTCATGAGTAGACGAATGGATTTGAAACTCTGATGTATTCTAGCACTAGTTCCTACAATGATTATAAGGTTTTGAAATGGTAGTCTGATGATTTAGGTTGTACATCTTGTTGGCCTTGTTTTTGTGTGTATATATATATAGTTATGGTATTATCGTATATCCCTTCCTTCATTTATTCAGATTGTATATTTATTCCTCGTCTTTGTATACTGCTATATATCCTTCTTTCGCCCTTTATTTGTATATTGGTCGGTGATATACGGTATAGTGTTGAGATTCTGGATTATGGCTGGAATAGGATAGTTCATCCTTAAAACTTTCTTAGCCTTAGTATGTTATGTTTCTTGGATATGATTAGGATAGTTTACCCTTACTATATCACTAGCTTTATTATATGGTTTCTTGACATTTGGGTTTAGATTCTATTTTTATTTATATGTTTTATGTAGATGCATTATCTTTGGAGCTCAATCAACAGTTTCCTGCTAAGTACCACGCATTTTGTACTTATACTACACTTCTGTAGCCTACAGATCCTCATACGAATTATCGTCGTTGATGTGTGAATCGTACAGAGCAGCTATGGTTCAAACACATTGGGTAAGCTCTAGACATTGAGTATTGCTTTCCTCCCTCTTATGCAATATACTATTCTCTATGTTGTATTCGAAGATGTGTTGTATCAGTGTAATTATCTTGGCACTTCATTTGTATTCTTAACACACTAGAAGCTATTGTACTGATTCCACCAGATTTTGGGATTATCTTTTATTTCTCAGTCTATTATTTTGGTTATTCTGCATTTTTTCTGTATTTCTCTTGGTAGTCCATTACTAGTGGTTCAAGACTACGGGGTTGACTTGCCTACTAGTGGGTTATAGTAGACGCCATCATGACCTGAGAAATTTGGTTGTGACACTTTAGATATTTCAGATATTTTGGTTATTTGAGGTTATGTTGCTGATTTATGCTTATGTTGGCATTGTTCCATCAAGTTAACCCATTGTGTTTAGCTCAAATTATGATTTGGCTTATCTGCTGACGGGATAGCGTAGGTGCCATCATTACTCGTAAATTGGGTCATGACAAAATGACTTTGTGACTTATCATGATTCCTAAAGCATACGAATTATGATTCTAAAAGATGATACTTCCTCCGTCCCAAATTTTCTAATTTGGTGTCTCATTTTACTTGTCCTTTTTTATTTATCAAGACAAGACAATTTTTTTTCCATATTTTACCCTTTGCATTAATTATTTTTTAAAAAAAATTAAAATGTAAACATCATTTAATAGGGGTACTATAATAAATTAATTTTTAAAAAAAATTAAAATGTAATATTATTTAATGGAGGTACTATAGTAAAGTAGTCATATTATTTATTATTTTTCTTAATAGCTGTGTCATCCCAATTTGGAATGAGTAAAATGGAACGAAGGGAGTAATATACACTACCTTGACTTTCGTAAGGAGATCACTGAATCCCAAACTTTGGTTGATCTCACCGGCCAGACAAATTTTGATGATGTAGTCACCCCGTCTTAGAAGAGGATCTTTCAACTTTCAAAATTGTCCGCCAGTGGTTCTGACAATAACTCTAATAGTTGAGACCTATTTTCTCCATTTCCAAGGTTGTTTATTATAATCTTTGTAGCTTATAGATACCTCTGGGCCAGGACCCCTATTATAGATCTTGTATCTTGATTAGAACTTTAGTACTAATAAATTATTAAATATTCATTCTCTCTCTCTTTCTGTAAGAAAAAATGGAATCATCTTTGGGAGAGGACAACATGCCTTGGGTGCCTCATTTCTTGGAAACCATTATATCATGCCTTTTTGGTAGTAACTATATACTCCCTCCGTTCCACTTTACTCATCTCAAATTGGGATTACATAACTATTAAAAAATAATAAATATTATGGCTAGTTTATCATAATATCTCTATTAAATAATGTTTATATTTTAATTTAAAAAAAAAATTAATGCAAAGGGTAAAATATGAAAAAAGAATTATCTTGTCTTGATAAATAAAAAAGAACAAGTAAAATGAGACACCAAATTAAAAAATTTGGGACGGAGGGAGTATTCTATGTGATTGGTATCTACACCCTTTATTTTTCTACGTATTAAATAGGTTTTGGCCTATAAAAACTAACTTTTCTTGCTTGGGTTCCTAACATTTATTTGACGTAACAAAAAGGTTTTCTACATGGGTCACTTATTCCCTTATCTTCTTAGGTCATTTAATTTTGTGCATTAATTCGTCCATAAATTTTGTCTTATCCTTGTCTTTGATCCTGGCACTATATCTGCGACTTGGCTGTTAAGGTTCCTGATGATGGTAAGGTAAATCCTATGGGTGAGGTCAAGGCTTAGAGTGGTGAGATATGTTTCATTAAACCACCCTCCTCCTCAATAGTCCTAGGATCTATGTTCAGACCTATGGGCTTCATGGACTTTTCCATTGTACTTGCCGATCGTGTGAGAGGTTTGTCCCATGGGTTATGCTCATTCAACTCATCAAAGATTTTTTGAATGGTTGCAAGTCATACATAAATATCCTATTACTCTTTTTTCCTATTTTCTCATAGGGAGCTTGAATGAATTTGGTTAGCCAAGACTAAGATGGGAGAGGATTTGATTAGCTCACTTTTTACATCCAGATCTTGTGTTGATTTTAAGAAAATTCATAGTCAATGGTAGTCTGATTGAGTTGAATTAGATTACTTAGCCATGGGAATTCCATATCCAAGTATGACCTCTAAGATTTCTTTCAAGACACTAAGATAGAATTCAGAGAGAGTAGAGCCTCCTTTAGATTATTGGCCGACTCAAGGTTCATTCCTTTTTGAGGGTTTCCAAGGTCTCTTTTCTCAAGTCATCCATCTTCATGGGCCATTTCATCTTCAAGCTTGAGACAGAGTATTTAAAGATGAAAGATAATAGTTTCAGAGGTAATTGATGTAACAAGGGCTAAGGATGAAGAAGTACACCAACAAAAATAGAAGAAAAACTATAAGGCTATCTCAACAATTATGTGAAAGCCACTGAAAGGAGTACAAGAGAAGAAAGAAAATCCTGGAGACCATAAAATCATAGATAATAGCAAAAGACACAAAATTGTAGAGCTTGAAGTAGTAGACAAAGCAATACAAATGTAATTTGTGAAGATAATATTGTCAATAACTCCTAAAAAGAGAAGTAGAATACGAAAAGGGGAGTAAAGCCAAATACTAAGAGAGTGAAGAGAAGAATGAGGTTCCAAAAATAATTTAGAAGGTACATCCTATAGGGACGGGAAAATAAAGATAGTGTGATAGGAGATGCCAAACGCATTTCAACATATCAACCAAAAGTTCATGCAAATTCTATAGAAGAAGGGAAAAAGGGAATCAAGGCAATCTAGGGATGGAAAGTTGGAATATTTAAAGCAGTCGAGGCATTCAAATGTATTTTGAATAGTTGGTTAGAAAGTCGGAAGTTTAAGGTTAAGGTTTTACTTTGGTTAATATTTGATCCAGATGAACTTTTTTTAATGTTTGAATGATTCCATTAAGCTAAGAATGTTATTTTTAATCTAGTAGGATATTTATTTTGTTCTCGATCGTAGAATTCAAGGTGAGTTTTGAGAGTCGATTCTACCTTTGGGGATTGGTTCAGAATGTTTTTGGTTACTGGTGTCTAGTGCCGCCCCTCTTGAGGGTTTGGGTCACACCTGTAGAGCCACACCGGTGACCAGAGGGTCGCTCCTATAGAGCTACACCAATAAAGAGAGTCCATCTCTATGAAAGAGGATAAGATAAGGCCTGTCTGCTTCTGTGGAGGTTCGTCCCCACCGACGGAGCCATAGATATGGTGTTTTGTTGCTCTAGCGGAACAAAGTTTGCTTCTACAATAGGTTGTGTGGAAAGTGACTTTTACCAATGTGAAAGGTTCACTGCACCCATAATGACATACCTACAGCTAGATCTTTACACCATCATCCAAATAGTAAAATCTACGTGTGATAGTTTATAAACATGTGATAGTTTATAAATAGAACATCATTGTAGATACTACTCAGGTACGTTCAATGACACAGAAATAAAATGGGAAATAAATAGGAAAGAATTATGTTCATTATATAAATGTTTGTTAACATTTGAGCCATATATTGTGTATAACAAATTTATTGTACGAACAGATAATACACAGGTACGCTGGTGGTTAACAAAGAAAATACAAAATTCAGTTACAACAAAAGAGATTCGAAGACTAGTCTTGAATATATTAAATTTCACATTTACAATTGAAGTGATCAGTACTAACAAAAATGTTATTGCAGATTACATATCAAGAAAAAGCTATACAGACTGAAATAATAGAAGAAGATACTCTAGAAAAAATACTTAACACCCTAACTACGCTTTCAATGAAAGTGGACAGTATGGGTAATGAGATAGAAAAGCTAAAGACTAATGAAGATAAACTGAAGTCTATAGCTACAAATCAGCTAACTCAGCAGTGTGCAGAGCTATGTCGATCGGAAGACATTAAAGTTCCAGAGCTAGAAGGAGACGTTGGGACACTCCATAAAACCCATAACATTTATCAATCTACTTCTGCAGGTACAAGCAAAGGAGTTAGTCAACCAAGATACCAGAACATGAATATGAATAAAATATTTGAAAAACCATTTACACCAAAAACACAAAAAGACCACTTGTTCATACCCCCACAAGTTACCACATACCGAGATAGCCTAAACCAAGATAAAAAAGTTTACTACTACACAGCCTAGAAATACATAGAAAATATCTACAGAGTACAAACTTGTCTAAACCTTAACCCCAGAGCTACAAACATCAAAGAACCAAACACCAACTATATAACCCAAAAATTACAAGGATATAACAAACTAATTGCACTACCCAAAACTAATCCAAGCCTAGTAAAAACTTGTTTTGACTATGGACTATTAAACACCATATACACCCAAGACGGAGAAGAATTAACAGCTATGGAAGAATTACACAAGATATTCACCACCTACAAAAGGATAACGAAAGGAAATCTATTTTACATAAAGTGTTATACTGCACCAACAGAGATATTATATGACGAAATAAAACCAATTATACAAGTTGTAAAAATAGGACTAACCAGAGATATGATCATACCAGAAGATATTACATAGCAACCGGAGATACCCAGAATTGAGATATTCGATTTCTACGCAAATAAACGACTTATTGGACTAGCTACGATTATTCAAGAACTAGCAAATAATTATACTAATGGAAACCCAATATGGAGCTATTATTCGAGAGATCATCAAATGATTTACTCAAATTCAAAAAGCTACGACATGCAGATATGGAAGATGTCAAACAATGGATAATGACATTACTCAACCCAGAAAAATAATCTACCACAAGAGCAATTAAAAAAGAATTTATTTCAAATGGACTATTGACAAGATATTGTAAAATAATCGGACACAAATATCCAGATCACCAATGTTCAAGATGTAATGGAGAAGATAACATTATTCCAGAAGTACATCTAGAATAAAAATCAAGAAGACAAAATGCCAGCTGAAAAGATAAGATAAGAAGTAATAATGGAGATATAGCAGATACGACAACATCAACGAAGACAAGATATTGAATTCATTGTATAGATTTTTAGTCTTTACGAATTGTAATTATTGCCTATGTAGACTTTTCTAGACTTGTAGAAATTTTTAAGGCTATAAAGACTTTAAACTTTTTAGTGTACTAGCCTAGGTACTAGCCTTTTTGGCTTATAGGTTAGCATTTAAAAAACGTGTAAAGATGCTTGTAAAGTTTTTTCGTTCTATAAATAAAAGAAACTGAAGGCATTGCAAAGCAAGCCTTCATGTGTTGAAGCAATACTCTCTCCAATTCAAATATTTTGCTCAGTTAATTAAAAAACAGACATGTTTCAATGGAAAAAGCTATGGAGGAACAAATTTCAGAAATATCAAAACTACCCGGACAGGTATATTTATTTATGATTATGAATAGCTAAATTCATAATTCCCAACAATCATGATATGACAAAATAAATTCATATTAGTTACTTTATAGTAGAATTATTCGAAGAATAATATGTTAAGAAGTTTATTAGCAAAGTGGAAACAGAGAAAAATCCCTAAAAACTATGTCATCCTAAAGGTGAAACCAATGAGGCAAGAAGCTGTGGAGGGGAGTAACCAGAGTAGAGGCGCTGTTTAAGGGAAAAAGTATCCAAATTACCATGCTAATAGTGACCGAAGAACATGTTATTTAAGAATAATCTAGTATATAGTAATCTAAGATGACCATATTTTGTTATGTATATGGTTCAAGGGAATATTTTTAAAAAAAATAATTTTATGAAAAATGAATAATTATTTATTTGATGTGATGGTAGATAAATTTAAAATACTTATTTTGTATCCACTTAAAGATATAAAAGTAACAGATATAAGAAAAGTTATATTAGAAAAATCATTTGGTGAATATTACATGACTAGAGTAAATTATATACCATACCTACCTAACTACTCTTACAAATACCTATCATGACAAATTACATAAAATTTTTAGAAAAAGATATGAAAAACATACAATTACTAGAAAAACAGATAAAAATAAATATAGACAAATACATGGAAAATAAAGATATAAAATATATAGAATTTCTTAATAAAAATATGCAAGAACTACTAAGACTAAAACAATCAACTACAAAATATTATAATAAAATCAATCTTAAAAGATAGATCATCTAGATTATCTTAAAGTTTTAATCTTATATATACTTAAAGATATAGAAATTATAGACATTAAGAAAATAATATTAGAAAAAGTAATAGACTATGAAATTGAAACCATAGATTGGATAGAACAGTTATACCAAGAAATTTACCCAGAAGGATATTATTTAGATTAAGAAATGTTAGAATATATTAGAAAAACTAGAGAAAATCAAGATAATCTAAATAAAGAAATTAATTATAGAAACCGAATTAGAAAAATAATGGAAAATCTAAAAGAAAAGTTAATATGGATAGAAGAAACCTTAGAAAATTTAGAAAAAAGTACGTGTGATAGTTTATATAATTTAAAAAATTCACTACGAGAAGAACAACGCAAGATAATAAATAACATTGAAAATCTAGAATTAGATATACATTACAGTACAGTTAGGATAAATTATTATACAGAAATTTGTAACTCTGCAATTACTACAGGATAAAATAATAAACCAAACAAATTAATGAATATATCTTACGAAAAGAATAAATCATTAAAAAATATTGAAACAAAATTTAAGAAATATCCACGTACAAAGAAAAATAGATTCATTATATATATACTAAATCTATTTCATAAATTAGTTATCCGCCTATATACTAAATCTATTTCATAAATTAGTTATCTGCCTGTATCCGCACCCCTACAAATGGACCATCTTTCTTATGTAGATGACACCTTTATATTCATATCTCCTGAGGAGACTTCCCTTAAGCAAATCATGAAGATTTTTCAATATGAAGAATCATCAGGGAAACTAATCAATAGGGAAAAAATCATCTTTACATGTTTCATAAGGTGGATATAGACTATTTGAGAAAGTGAAGAAGATCACAGGTTTTACAAAGGATAGATTCCTTTAAAATATTAGGGTTGTCCAATATTCTACAAAAGTAAAAGAAATGAATACTAAAATATTCTTATAAAGAAGGTAAAGGACAAGCTTTAGAATTGAAGAGGCAAGCTTCTGTCCTATGGAGGTAAAGTGATGCTAATTAAAAATGTATTGCAAAGTATACTTGCTACTTTCAGTGGTACTAACTAAGTATAATATCAATGAAATCCATAAGGTTCTCTCTAGATTTTTTAGGACCACTAAGGAGGAGGATGAAGACTTCAGCCATGCTATGCATTCCTTACAAAGGTAGATTAGGGTTCAGATCTTTTTATGATATCGCTAAAGCTTAATTTGTAAAGCTCTAATGATGATTCAAAACCACCAAATCACTTTGGTCAAACCTAATGTGGAATAAATATTACAAAAAGTTCAAGCCAACACAAGTTAATTGGAAGAGTATTCACAAATCTGGAAGAAGATGTTCAAAGCTAAGGAGCAAATAGATTACAAGACCTAGTGAGAAATAAGAAGTGGTACTTCTGATACATGAGAGAATAATTAACAGGATTGGGGGCTCTAAATTTCCATAATCCAGACACCACCGCAGTTGTAAATACTAAAGACTTGAGCTCGTTCAGGAATCCAAAAGGATGGAATGCTGAAATATTGCATGACTATCCACTAGAAGTTGTGGTAGATCATGTTCAAATAAAGTTGCACTTAGAATCTATCTCAGAGCTTATTGATCGACCCCGGTGGATGAGGATTAGGGTTGAAAATTTCACATGAGAAGTGCTTGGAAGGATTTAAGA
Organism: Capsicum annuum; assembly: GCF_002878395.1. NCBI lineage: Eukaryota > Viridiplantae > Streptophyta > Magnoliopsida > Solanales > Solanaceae > Capsicum > Capsicum annuum. The sequence continues at coordinate 63,617,558 of NC_061117.1, forward strand.
AAAAAGAAACCAAGAAACGGAAGCATTTTCTCATATATGGACAAAAGGGTCCCTATACAAAAACCGGTTCATTTATGAAGATTGTGGAAGTATAAAGCACCAATGGATAAAGTCTAAAGGAGACTAAAAATAAGCACAGTTTCCAAATATAATTATTGAGTGATATCACAAAGAATCTATAGCACACTTGTTCATCACAAGGGACTTTGCAATCCCTATTTGGCAGTACTACAAAAGAGTAGCAAGTCTACTTAGACTTTTTGTCCAAGTATAATAAGAAATTCAAAAGTGGTGGGAGTTAAATTGTTGTGTCAAGCATGATGAATCTACAAGGCTCTCTCTGCTTTTGTGTATTGGAAATTATGAAAGAAAAGAAAAGCAATTATACATAGATGAACTAAAGTATCCTTTGTTGAGAGGTATTCCTAACTAATGCCACAACTGGTCCTTTACCTTAAAAGTTACAGACCTCAAAAACAGAATTATTTGGTGCCATGACAGAGACCATGGACAGGGTGATTCAAATTAATATGGATGGAGACAATAGAAGCAATCCAAGGGAAAGTTCTGCAACTTTATGTAGTATAGATACCAATGAAAACTTGGTGTATGCTGAAGCTAGGTAACTAGGGGAGTTTTAACAGATTTACGCAAAGGCAATTCCTATTCAAGAAGGTACTCAACACTATATTGAACAACATAGAATCATTATTTCTAACTATGATAATAATTCTAGAGGGTGGTTGGGAGACATCATGTAGCATCAACATGGAAGTGACTAGCACTAATTTTTGGAGAAATAGGGGCCTAGTACTCCCTACATGTTTAGTGAAGGCAATGTACTGGTTTATTTTTTATCTAATTGGGTTTTAATTTTGCAACATAGTATGGTACAGTACTTTCAAGTGTTACCAGCACAAGCAAGGAGGACTCTCTGTATATATAAGTAAGATATTCTCATAAGTAGTCATACCATCTACATAAATAGGGAGCCAGATTGAAAGAGCTGACAAGAACAAACGATGGGACATGGGTACAAGTTAATTTGGGGTACCTTACGCATGTAAGTTTTCTATAGTAACTAATAGATTTAAGTTGTAATGACCCGTTATATTATTACTGAAAATATCTATGGTAAAGGCATACGAGTTTCATTCTTTATGGTGATAGGATCAATTCTTTAGTATGGGAGTATTAGATATAAAATAAGGTCATAAAATACCTCTAGCACATAGTTAAGTTGAAAGTATCCTTACCATTTTATTTTCGGGCTAAGTTTATACTTGGGTCAACTTAAACAAGTCCTCCCCCTAGAATATAAGTAGTTATGGGTCCCAACACCCATCACATTAAAGATATCTAAGTCTTATTTTGAACTCAACCAACTATTCATTAATCTGTTTCTTGAGTAAAACTTTATGACCGTTTTATTGAAGATTGTCTATGCTGAAACGTTGAGGCTGCTATTATCATGATTCAAAAATTAGGGGTCATGATGGCACTTGTCGCAGCAAGCCTTGTAAAGTAAGCCTATTATCCAAACTGATATAAAGTGAAAAATCAACACCAAAACCCAAGTCAAGGCTTCTAGAGCAAAGCTGAACAACACAACATGATAATTAGCGGAAATATAACCAAAGATACCAAAACAAATCCCAAAACCTGGTGTCACAGTGTAAAAACTACTAAATACATCTCAAAATGTCAAAAGCTACAATGATAGTCCAAAAAGGATCAAATCTATCTCCGAATACTAAATATGACATGAAAATAGATAGGAAGAAGTAGTAGGCCAACTCATGAAACATAGGAAGTCTACTACCTTGAATACTCCAAATGCTGCCTGAGTCAGCTATCCATACGGCACACATATATCTAGATATGCACCGAAAGGGCGTAGTAGGGATGAGTAGGTTCCACTTGTACACAGTAGGTATAATAGGCTGACTGAATAAAGTAGAAAATAAAATATTTAAACACAAACTATAGGCACATCACCTGTAATAAAAAAAAATCCCAAATGGTAGCCCATACCACCTCCACTAACAGTTCTACTATATACACAAATAACAAATACATGTAGGGAAAGAGGAACAATGATACACATACATCAAGAACAAGTATAAGAAGATAGAACAAGTAGACAGATATCAAGTCAAGAACAAAGATACAATCACAGAATAAGCACAATATATAAAATACAATAAAGATAATTATGATGATAATGATGATGATGATGATGCACGAGGTCATCGCACAACCTCCGTATACACAGACCAAGCTAAAGCTTCCCGAGGTAGGACCCATGGGGTCGTCAACCCTATACAACCAATATCCAATACCAATATACATCTCTTCTCTGGCACATGCATTGGTATAGGGATTTGAAGATGTCATATTTTTTGTTAGAAACGGTCAGTGTTTCTAGTATTTCCAGAATTTTTGTGGTGGTACTAGTGTTTCATGAATGAATATGATATGGCAATGTAATGCTCATAAATAACAAAAATGATAAAATCCAATATCCAACCAATATACCAACCATGTTAGCCAAAAATCCACTCAAACCGACCAACCAACTATTTTCCAATATAATCCAGAAACCAGCTAGTAAAACATGCAAGAAACATCATTGATACCACATAATTTTCAAAATCTAGGCTTTTCCCAACCAAAAATAGTGTAACCAAGAAACTATATCAATATCAGGCCAACAACATAATATAAGATCTCACACGACCACACATAGCAAATAATATCTCAATACCATCAAATATTATCCACATAGGCCCCTCATACGGGCACATAAACACATTTTCCATGATACAACCCCATACGTATAGCATGTTTTTACATTATTATTAACTATTCACCCCAGACTGAAAAAATTTAAGCCATAACATACCTCGAATGCCAAAAATAGATCCAAACAGCCTTCAACCCAAAGCTGTCCCTTCATGAACAAACCCAGAATACACTAAAACATACAAATATAGAATCTACGTATCAAAAAAGAGCCAATAACGCCTAAATTGACTATTTCTAGATTAGGGTCAAAATAAACTTGGAAAATTGGTTTTCAAAAATAAAGTGGAAAATTGGAATTTTTATCTTAAAACATATTTCTCAAGATTAAAGGAACTCAAAGGAGAAAACCCAAGTAAAAATGTGTGAGATTAGGTTAGAATCACAGAAATGATGACTTTGTCCTTTTGGGCCAAAATTCCCAAATTTCACCTTTAACTCCATGTTAAAACATGGTTTAGATGATAAAAATTGAAGAAAAATCATTGAAATTGTGATTTGGAGCTTACCCAGGCTTAAAAATGGTAGATATACTCAAAACCTTAAACCCCTAAGATCCAAGTCTTAAAAATGGTGAAAGAATCTCAAAAATGAGAAATTAAATCTCCCAGCTATCACCTAAGTGACTACCAGGTCACATAGACGGCTATCGGTTAAGCGACCAGGGGTTGCTTATGTGGAGCCCACCTCATCGTGTAAGCAACTTGGTTGTCGCTTAAGCAACAGGCATCTGGCATGCCAATGTCACTTAAGCAACAAGGCCATCACTTAAGAAAATCACTTAAGTAGGCCTGATGTCGCTTAGGCGACATTTTCGCCGCAAGGCAAAGTCGCGTAAGCGACCAAATCTTTGATTAGGTGAGTGCACCAATTGGAGACTTGGAGAATTCCAAGCCTCAACAGACCCTTCTGGATTCATCCAAACTCTTGAGTACGCAAAAAACTATGCTACCCCACTATATTCGATGCTCCAGACTTAGTGGACATATCAATTTTTTTAGAAAAAAGTCTTTTTCACAAAATTGACCCATGAAAGCAAATTATGCAATTTTCTGAATAGATGGTCGAAATGTGAGATAGAAGTCGTAAGACCACACCAACTAGGTTGCCAACCTATAATCGACATTATAGATCTACTAGTGTAGTCCATTTTTTCATCTGATGCACAAATCAAAAGATGCTGATCGAAGTCAACTAAGAAGCCTTTAAGGTCATCAAAAACTACAATCTCATATAAACCACACCAAAATGCATTGGGAATCATGCCAATCATCCCCACACCCCAGAAATACCATAATGCAACCACTAGGAGGGTGGTCAAATCACACGACAATAAATATTTCATACAAATGACTAAAAGTTAAGTCACTACATCATCCACCACTAAGAATCTAGTTCATCCTCGAACTAAGGTAGAAATACCTAAAACTATGAAATGTTGAGGGATAACTACTATGTATATCAGACTTAGCATCCCAGGTAGACTGATCTATAGGCTGATGACTCCCTTGGAATAACTCTAGAACACAACCATCTAACATCTTTAGAAAGACAACCACTCATCTAACTGTACTGAATCCCAAAGAATGGCATGGGAATTATCTGGAATACAATATCGAATAATAGAAACATTAATAACTTGATGAATAAATAATAATCTAGACGTATTTCTAACTCATAGGCCATATCCTCAAAGGTCTGAATGATCTCAAAAAGTCCAATATAACTAGGGTTAAGCTTGCCCCTCTTCCCAAACCTCATCACGCCTTTCATGGGATAAACACAAAGAAAGACATAATCACCAACACTAAATCTCAAGCCACGGTGTCTACGATCCGCATATCACTTCTACCTATTCTGAGTTACTTAAAGTGTATCCTGAATGACCCAAACTCTTTCTAAGGACTCACAAAGCAAATTCATACCTCAAGGTCTAATCTCATACACCTCAAATCAACTAATTAGCGAGAGCCAATGCCTACCATACAATGCCTCGAAAGGATCTATCTTAATACTGGAATGTTAGCTATTATGATATGCAAAATTTACCAAAGCCATATGTTGCTCCCACTAACCACCAAAGTCCATAACACAAGCACAAAGTATATCCTCAAAAACCTAAATAGTCTACTCTGACTAGCCATCAGTCTAGGGGTGAAATACTATACTAAGATCAACCCAAGTACCCACTCTTGCTAAATATTTTTCCAAATAAGAGATCTGAACACTAAACCTTGATATGAGATGATAGACACCAGTACACTACGAAGAAAAATAATCTCCTAAATATAGATACGGGATAACCTCTCAGCACTGAAATAGACCTGAACTGGAATGAAATGAGCAAGTTTGTTCAATCGGTCCACAATAACCCAAATAGTGTCAGAAATATAAGAAGTACAAGGCAACCCGATCTTGAACAAACTTGTGATCTATTCCTATTTTGACTCGGGATGGGTAACCTCTAGAGCAACCACCAAGTCTTAAATACTCGGCCTTCACCTACTGTAAACAGAGGCAACGAGCTACAAAATTTGTGATATCCTTTCTCATACTAACCCACTAGTAATGTTGTCTTAAATCAGGGTACATTTTAGTCATTCCCAGATGGATAGAATATCTAGAACAATAAGCCTCTTTAAAAATCAATCTAATCTAATCACCCACTCTCGGCATGCACACTCAACCTCCAAACCTCAAAAACCATCTGGATCAAGCGATGCTTCCTTAACCTTACCACTCAACACCTTATCTCAAATCACTCTCAACCTTACATGATTAAACTAGTGAGCCCAAATTTTTTTCATAAAGGAAAGCCTAGCCTCTACGAATGCCAAAACACATCTAGGTGTCAAAACATTAAGCATAACCATCTGGTTAGCCAAAGACTAGAACTCTAAGGCCAAAGGCCTCTTTTGTTTAAAAATATACGCCAAGATACCCATGCTAGTCGACTTTCGGCTCAAGGCATCAGCAACTACATTAGCCTAGCCTTGATGGAAGAGAATAGTCAGGTCATAATCCTTAAGTAACTCAATCCAAAGATGTTGCCTCATATTAAGATCTCATTAGGTGAAGAAGTACTGAAGGCTATGATAATCTAAGAATATCTCACAATGGACTCCATAAAAGTAGTGCCTCTATAATTTCCAAGCAATAACAACTGCAGACAACTCCAAAATTATGAGTAGGATAATTTCTGTCATGGTGCTTCAACTAACGAGAAGCATAAGCAATTATCTTACCCTCTTGCATCAATATAACACCTAACCCAATACCGAAAACATCACAAAAATTATAAAAGTCACACCCTTCATGGGTAAAGTCAAGATGGGAGCTAAAGTCGACAAATCATTGAGCTTTTAGAAGCTCGCTTCACAAGCATCACACCACTAAAAGAAAATCTTATTTTATATCAACTTGGTCAGTGGAACTACAAAAGAAGAAAAACCCTCAACAAAACATCTATAGTAGCCTGCCAAACCAATAAAATTCTAAATCTCGATAGGAGAAGTAGGCCTAGCCCAATCCCAAACTACTGCAATCTTGGTCTTATCAACCATAATACCATCTTTGGTCACTACGCAACCTAAGAAAGAGATGAACTCCAACCAAAAATCATACTTTGAGAACTTAGTATACAAATTCTCATCCTCAAAATCTGAAGTACAAATTGTAAATACTCCTCATGATCGTCCTTACTCTTGGATTAAACCAAGATATTATTTATAAATACAATAACAAAAGGGTCGAGATATGGTCAAAATGCCCGATTCATCAACTCCATGAATGCAGCTGGGGCATTGGTCAAACCAAAGCGCTAATCCTCAACTGGTGATACTCAGACCTCAAATCAATCTTCGAAAACACCAAAGCACCCTAAAGCTGGTTAAAAAAATCATCAATACAAGGAAAAAGATACTTATTCTTGATCGTCACCTTGTTCAACTACTGATAATCAATGCACATACACATAGATCCATCCTTTCTATCACAAACAAGATAGGCGCACCCCAAGGTGATACACTAGGTCAAATAAATACTTTATACAACCGCTCCTACAACTAATCTTTTAATTTCTTCAAGTCTATTAAGGCCATCTTATTAGGAAGAATATAAACGGACTTTATTTCTAGCTCAATATCAATAGAAAAGTCAATATCATGATAACACAAATAAACTCATAGACAATTCTCTAGTATTATGAATATCACAAATAGAATCTAAGAAAGAAGGTGAAACAACTCTAGTATTATGAATATGATCCAAATAAGACAAACATCTCCTCTTAACCATGCGACCAGCCTAAAGGAAAGATATAATTCTCTTAGGACTCGATTAAAGCACAACCTTCTAAGCCATCCTTAGCATACTTGGAAAAGCTAAGTCACAGTCTTAGAATAACAATCTTGGAAAGCATGGTAAGGAGCTGACCAATCCATACCAAAGATAACATTGAAATCTACTATAGCTAATACAATCAGATCTACTATAGCTAATACAATCAGATCTACCATAGTATCAAACCCTGTAAAAGTTATGACAAGAGATCGGTACACCCAATCCACCACTAAAGAGTCTCCTATGGGGTAGATACACAGATAGACAACTCAAGAAGGTCATAAGTAGAATCAAAACCTAAAGCAAAATATGCAAACCTATAGGAGAAAGTCGATCCTTATTAAAAATAACATAGATGCATATCTTAAATAAATGGGGATAGTACCTGTCATGACAACATCAGAAGCCTATGTTTATACCCTGGTAGGTATAGCATAGCAATGACCCCATCTTCCATCTAATTGGGTAGTCCCTTAACCACCACCACAGATACCACTACCACTGCCTCTCACACTCCTAGAGGAATATATATCTCTCTCAGTCGATATAAGAGTAGATCTAAAAATACAGTATGGAAATTCATTGGCTATATAATCAGTCTCATCATACATATAGCAAACCCTGTGGCCCAGATAAAAAAAAGTAGGTATGGATGAACTAGGATTACCATCCAAAGCTACTGAAATAGAAGACCCACTATCTAAACTCTGTAAGGTTTCTGCAAAGGTCTACCATGATACGTATAAAAACCTCAAGAATCTCTGTCTCAATAAGTGTGACCTTTGAACTCACCCATATAGCACACTTTCTTGGCGCCTCCCTGAGATACTTGAAGAATTTTCCCAGTAATCTTAGCATGATCAATAATACTCTAAAATGATACCCTAAATACAACCATCTGAGTCATAGCTAGTTAAAGTGAAACATCCAACCCCTTCACAAACTTCTAAAATCTTCTCAGATTCGGTGGCTATAATGGTATTAGAATATTTAAAAGGCATGAAAATGTGCCTCATACTCTATGATAGTCATAGATCCCTAATACAAGTAATCAAACTCATCTCTCGTCTGATCCCTCAAACTAAAGGGCATAAACCTATCCAAAAAAGGCCTCTGTAAGCTGATCCTAAGTCATATAATAGGCTAGCAACCAATAAATGACCTCCACCAATCTCTGGTTGCGTCTTTTAACTCATAAGTAGTATAAGTAACCCCATGTGACTTAAAAAAACCAAGGTAATATAACTCTTAATGAAAATCCATCACAAACTCATAGGCATCCTCGCCTACCACACTACTTAACCTAGGAGGATCCAAATGAGTGAATCTCTCAAAGCTCTTCTAATCCTCAAAAAATATAACTATACTAAAAACAATAAAAGACATACTGAATCTAGCTAGTTTAGAACCCAATTGAGGAGGCATAATAAAAAAAGGTTGAACTCTTGATCTCGTAATACCATAATCAGATACAAGTAATAAAGAAGGAACCTCACTGGGAGTCTGTGGAGTACCATATGCAGATGTCGGTATAATAAGAGATTCTATATTGAGACCTAGACAAAAAATATAAGCATACTCTAGGACAGATAGAGACACAATACAGAATTGAAAGAATAGTAGGTGCACTCACAGAGCACCCTATAACCGAGATAACAAGTAAATCAGTAGCCTCTCCAAGACTGTGGTAGAATAACTGGTAGGATTGGATTTAGACCCATATCTCCAATATGCTCATCTCGAGTTTCAGGGAAGACTCTTCTAGTTCTATCTTCATATGGGGAAGATCCTTTATTCCATCCTCCATATCAAGCCCAACCACGACTTGTAACTCGCCTTTTAGACTGCATTCTCTAAACAGACAATGGATCTGTATCTATAGACTCACTGGATCTAATCCTCACTATCTGTGTAGAAAAGAGTGAAATATAACTTAGAACATAAGATATGAAAGATCCATATGATGTAGAACAAAATAAGGTAAGCTTTCAAAAGATATCTTATATCCTCTCGAAAAAAGATATGGATGCCTATGTATCGATCTGTGAGATGTTACTAGAAACCTAGTTCTTACACTGAGGAAACCAATGAAACCTGGCTACTCTAATACCAATTTGTTAGACCCAAAAACTAGAGGTCGTGATGGCACTTATCACAGCAAGCCTTGAAAAGTAAGCATATCACCCAAACTAATATAAAATGAGAAATCAATATCAAATCCCAAGGCAAGGCTTCTAGAGAAATGTCAAACCACACAAAATAATAATTAGAATAAATATAATAAAAGTTCAAAACCAAATCCCAAAACCTGGTTTTACTATTTAATCCATAAACCATCAAGCGAAACATACAAGAAAATATTCACTACAAGAAAAATGGTTATTAGCGAAGGAAAATCTCATCCTTAAAAGTCCAATTCCGATCATTAAATGTCAATAGCGACCAAAAAAATCTGGTCGCCACTTGTCCTTATAGGCTTCTTCACTAAAACCCAATAACAATGACATTTTTTTTCTAGTTCCTAGTAGTAATTAGCAATGGCTAAAATCTAGTCCCTAAATATGCTTTGACGGTCAATTTTCTGGTCTCTAATTCAAGATTTATTGCATACTATTTTCGTCCCTATAGACTTTTAGCAACCAGTTTCTACTGGTCCTAAAATATATTTATTCGCTAAATTTATTTTTATGGACCATAATTTATGGTTCCTAACTAAATAGCTAAACCTCTGTCCAATTTCATAAAAGATACAGAGTATATAGAACAAGATGCACATAACAAATATAAACATAACTTTTGTATATATTAAAAACTAATAATGTATTTACATCTCAATTGCCATGTAGCCATGACATATAAGTTATGGCACTGTTTAGACAATCCAAATCACATTCCTACCTATAACAGTTTCCATAACTTTCTACACTTTGCTCTTCCAACATGATTATTTTGCTGCTTATTGTTGACGGCCTCAGTTCCACAGATTCATTGCCTTTTCTTTCCTTAAGAGGACTTCTAGTCTGCATAATATTTGCTGTAACATTAGAATCTTCACAGTTCACCCTCTTTGTAATTTTGATCATCTACAACAACCTAAGATATTGCAGCTGATCCTTCAAACCCTGGAATCATATTCCCCATCTTCATTGATTGGTCAACTATCTCTAATTTGCAATATCCTACATCATCAGAACATCATCAAAATACTATCATAGAAAAGGGGGTGGGGGGATATTTTTCAATTTAAAGCAGCTCAACATCTTTTATGGTAATAATCCCGTGACAAGTAACTCACAGTAGAGCAGGCTAAATCTAATTACTAGGCAAGAGTTCATAATATACAGTACATCTAACTAAGTTTGAAGTTGAACCATTCACAAGCAAATAAAAATATGCTCAAACAAAGAGTTGTAGTTCAATATTACCTGATAAAAGAAAAACAGGAATAGAGAATAGAGAGTGAGAAAACATTTTTATCAGTTACTAAGGATTACCAATTTCATGGTTTTCAAGACAAGAAAACTATGATTCTATTCATGAAAGATCCGTTGAATTGTGTGACCACTTATATAAAAGCTTAAGTTGTTAGACAAGGCACACTTTCATTTACTTAATTACATCTTCATGTACATAATTAAAGATATTACTCGAGTAGATCATTTCACATGTTTGTCAGCATTTTGCAAAATACGCAGAAAGTGTTCTTCTGGTGCATGTTTCACTAAAAACAAGCATGCAAAACAACACAGAAAGATAAACATACCTGCACCATTTTCACTTCTTGTATTACCTCCCTCACTGATCTAGACGGCGTTCGGCTTGGCACGAGCATTGGAGGTGCTTCAGAAAGATTGAATTTAATCTGCCTTATACTGAACCATTTCATTTCACAGAGTACTCTGATGTACTGGATCCCTTGTTGTTTTGATAATGAGGCCTGGCTGCAACTAAGATGATCAATAACATTGACAAACATAAAAACCACACACAAAAATAAAGGAGAGCTTGAGTAATTAATTTGGAAGAATGGACCCTTCTCTCAGATAAAGCCAATCATTTATGTACTCATCAAACTCTACCACCATTGCTACCACAAAAGCAACACCCCTTTGGTAGGACCTCTCCTAAATATAGATAGTCCTAACTAATGATATATCTCACAATCACACTAAAATATTATAACTGCAAAATGAATGAGGCAAAGGGATAAATTACCTGATAGACAATAACAACTCCATATAAACCAATGAAAAAGCTAGAGAAAACAACCATTATGACACTTCCAATGACAACAACATGCCATAGAAGGATTGTTAATCCAATAATAGGAATGCAAATAGTTCCAAAAAATATCCCTTCGGGGCTTATCAGATCATGTATGAATCTGTACCATCCCTTTGAACAACATAAATAGGTTCTTTATTATGGCTATAGCAGTGTAAAGAGGAATTTTCACAATCAGTCCCAATAAACCAACCATGATACATCCTGGTACATGGATGAAACTGCAACACAATATTTAGCATTTTTTTATTCCCTGATTATTAAGAAGAGAATTGAACAGATGCTCATAGCTAGATAAAAAAAGTTTCTATCCAAATCAAAACATTCTATTTACATATAAATTTTTGTCTCTTATATTTTAGTTCTTCAGACTTTTTCTTATATAATAGAGACCTATTAGAAAAAGAACATGATCATGTATATAACAATGAAAAGATTCATTATATGATTGTAACCTATTTCTTTTCTTTTTTCTGGGAAGGTTCGACACAAAAAGGAAAAAATTAGAAACAAACCTAAAAGGTTGAAGACCAAGAGAAGCAGGAGAATCACAAAGTGCCTTCAAATACATTGGATTAGAATGATAACACATATGTGCAAAATCTCGAACAATGGTGCAACTACCTTTTATTGTTCCCCATGTTCCATCCTAAAAATTAACATAACCAGAACAACCTTAAAAAAGAATCAACACTACTTAACTGTAGAACCACATACAAGACTTTAATACGTAGTTTCTTACCACAATACAATGAAAAAACTTATTAAATTCGCCGTTTTGTCTGAAAGCTTCAAAGGAAGAAACCTAAGACGCAAACTTGTTAAATTAGGTTGTTTACTTAATGGTGGTTATAAGGTTAAGAAGTGGCCGTTAAGGTTATTAGGCTATAAATTTGAATGGTGGCCGTTAAGGTTATAAGGTTATTTACTAATATAAGGTTATATGGTTAAACAATAGCTGTTAATGTTATAAGGTTATAAGGTTTTTTACTAATATAAGGTTGTTTTACTTAATGGTGGTTACAAGTTTAAATGGTGACCATTAAGGTTATAAGGTCAAACGGTGGCCGTTAAGGTTATAAGGTTATAAGGTTGTTTATTAATATAAGGGCATAAGGTTAAACGGTAGCCGTTAAGGTTATAAGGTTGTTTACTAATATAAGGTTGTTTACTTAAGGATGGTTATAAGGTTAAACGGTGGCCATTAAGGCTATAAGGTTATAAGTTTAAATGGTGGCCATTAAGGTTATAAGGTTGTTTACTAATATAAGGTTATATGGTTAAACGGTGGCCGTTAAGGTTATAAGGTTGTTTACTAATATAAGGTTTTTTACTTAACGGTGGTTAGAAGGTTAAATGGTGACTATTAAGGTTATAAGGTTATAAGGTTAAACGGTGGCCATTAAGGTTATAAGGTTGTTTACTAATATAAGGGTATTAGGTTAAATGGTGGTCGTTAAGGTTATAAGGTTTTTTACTAATATAAGGTTGTTTACTTAACGGTGGTTATAAGGTTAAATGGTGGTTGTTAAGGTTATAAGGTTATAAGGTTAAACGATGGCCATTAAGGTTATAAGGTTATAAGATTGTTTACTAATATAAGGTTGTTTACTTAACACTGGTTATAAGATTAAATGGTGGCTGTTAATGTTATAAGGTTATAAGGTTAAACGATGGCCGTTGAGGTTATAAGGTTGTTTACTAATATAAGGTTGTTTACTTAACGGTGGTTATAAAGATAAACGGTGGCCGTTAAGGTTATAAGGTTAAATGGTGGTCGTTAAGGTTATAAGGTTGTTTACTAATATAAGGTTAGAAGGTTAAACGGTGGCCATTAAGGTTATAAGGGTGTTTACTAATATAAGGTTATAAGGTTAAACGGTGGCCGTTAAGGTTATGTTTCTCACTGTAAGATAAATCATCCTATAACAAATTAATAGCAAGACACTGTAACATAAATCATTTGGCAAAATATACAACAAAACTGAGAATATATATAGCTGATACCTCAATGAACATGTCAACATCTTTGAATGTTTCATAATCAAGAGTACCCTTGAGCAAGGATAGAGCTTTTACAAACTTATCTTGACTCAATTTTCCTTCGTTGGCGTGACGTTGCAAATTTTCTAAGCAATTTATGCTTACTCACATAGTCATATTACCAAGGGTAAGTCGAAGTAATAACAAAAAAACAATATAATGAACTTACCTTTTATTATATCAATCCTAGCCTCTAGGACTTTGTCATTAACTTCTTTAAGGATCACATAATAGTTGCTAAGGAGAAACACAGTTGCAATTTCAGAACCCATCAATCCACCTCCAAGAATTGCAACCTTTTTAACATGTCGTGGCACTAACACCAAATCAGTCACCCCTGGAATCTGTTTGCATTAAGATAGAAAATCAACATCTTTATAACTTTTCTAGAAAATCATGTAAGTTTTTACCTAAAATAATTTAACTTTATTCACCTTCATGGTTCCACATTGGGAAAGAAAAATATGGACTAAGGCCTTGCAAGTGCTTGAACGTATAAGAACTTTGAATGTTTCATTCTCCTGAAACAACAACTTTTGTGACAAGGGATTACATTGGCAGAAAAGGTAGAGGAAGAGATCCAAAGTAGAACCTTAATAAGTCTAGCATGTAGACAAGACACGATACCCTCTTCAACCACAACAATGAATGCTAAGGGGTGATAGATATTTGGAGCTATTCTAAGGGTTTGATCTCTAGCAAGCTTTAGTATTTCCCTTGCCTCATCAAGAGACTCCAGCTTGTCAGTTCTGTAAAGACTGGCTATAACTGATAACTTCACAGGCTTATGATATTTTTTCTTTGAGGCCACCAAACAAACTTTAGGTCAAAACTATATGACGATCGGTGAGACTTGGACAATCAGTCTGAAAACCTAGCAACTTCTTTTGATACAGAAATAGCTCATTTATGAATACCGAACGGGTTTAGTGCAACTATATCTAGGACGAAAATTTAAGCATTTAAGGTATCTTTCCATATTTTAGAAGAAAGCATCTGAAAACAATACCATTAAATTGTGTAAATACATTTATTATGGATAAAAGTAAGACACCAAGCACCTATATTGTCTAATAAACCCCCCAACCACCTCCACCTCCTCGCACCCCAAGAAAAATAAGAACACTGAACCTAAGAAGTGTTAGAGAGCCACATATCTATAGAACCTATCAGTTGAAAAAAGGAACTCCAAGTTAAATCAACAGTAGGACTATATCCATTGTACCTAAAACAAGATGAATCAGTAATCATAGGTGAGTAAATGGGTGGAGTAATTCTCGTAAAAGTAACACATCTGTGTTACTCAATCCCTGTGAATTCTACTAGAACCATGTATACCTAAGTTGGAAATAAATGTACATCACCAATAACGTCTTAGCAGATAAAACTGAGGAGCAACAATTGAGTCTCATGAAAAAATGTCAAAGAAGAAAATACTGAACAATTTTTCTATTTAGTTAGATAGATACCTGATACTAAAGCACCAATGGCAACACAATATCCCAACCTGCAGAATTAATTCGAATCTGCTCACCTCAAGCCTTTGAGAACTGAAAAGGACAAACAAGATTTTTATATTAAAAATAAGTGTGCTTACTAATAAAGTTTTCACATCTATGCATCACTACACTACTAAGAAGCCAAAAATGGATGGAATTAAAAGCAGATTCACCAATCAAGTGCAGTTTACCAACACAAGGATAAAGAACTAGAGGAAAAGTAATAAGACATGTACAAACCTCAAGTTTACCGTAATTGATTCCTCTATTCCTTTTGCAGAATCAAGGATCCTTTCTGCTTGACCATGGTAAGATTCACATCTGCATTGGGATGAACAAATGGAAACCTATTTCAGTGACCTACAGGGCTAATATTTGGTAAGATAAATCAGGAAAGGATAGTTGGACATTTGTTTGTATGATCATAAAAGATTTCTTTATAATGGAACAAAGATTTAATTATTACTTTTAAATTTTTTAATTGGTGGAAAAGTATGCTTTAACTGTCATATAATTTGCAGTCAATACAAAATTCAAAATATATGAAGTGTGAATGGTATGTATAAGAAAAAAAAGAAATGCTTAACAATCATCTTCCATGCATTTCAAGGATATATTATGCAGGAATTTCTCTCCAGATTCTATTATAAGAATATAATCATAAATCCTACTCAACGAGTCACAAGGGGCAACACCCTAAAAAACATACATCCTACTATTTATAATAGAAACAGAGAGAAGAAGAAATACCAAATTAAAAACAACAGAGAATAGAACAACATTTTAGACATAGGAACAAATACCAAATTCAAAACAGAAACAGAGAGCAGAAAAACATTGTTTAAAAGCTCCAAAACATTTGTCATTCTCACTCAAATATCCAAAATTAATGAGACCAGCGGTAAAAATAACAGGAGAACAAATAAAATCGTAAAATTAATATCGTAATTCAGCAGCCTATGAATGAAAAATAGTAAATCGATCGATTGGAAAGTGAGGCATACCTTGAATTCCTCGATTTAGGTTAGAGCTGTGAGAAAAACTATCGCTCGTTGAGATTAGGTAGAGCTGACCAGTGGAAATTGGAGAACAAGGAAAATTTTAATATTAATACAAAAATTGAGTAGCCTATGAATGAAAAATAGCAACATTGATTGACTGGAAAGTGAGGCATACCTTGGGATTCCTTGATTTAGGGTAGAGCTGTGAGAAAAATTCTCTCTTGTTGAGATCACGGAGAGCAGATGATTGTGGAAATTAGAAAAGTGGGATTGATTACTAGCTTAGGATTTAATTAGCGATGAGTTTAATTTTAAGAAAAGAAATGTTTTTAATTTCTTATTTTCACAATTGATGCTTTAATTTTTGGTAAAGAGATGGAATTGATGCTTTAATTTTTGGTAAAAGAAAAAAATTTCCGCTTATGCCTTTAATGGTGTATTATTTGGGACCATTTACTAATTTTTTTTGGGACCAGATTTAGTACCTTCACAATAAACTACATAAATAAGGACCAAAATTTAATCTTGTCTCAATACCTATACTTTTAGAGACGAGATTATTAACTCGTCCCAATATGTTGGTCATAAATAAAGCTTTTTCCTACCAAAAAGAGTGTAACCAACATACATATATCAATATTAGACCAAAAATATCATATAAGACTCCACACAATCACACATAGCAGGTAATGTCTCCAAACCATCAAATGTTATCCACATAGGCCCCCGCACGGGCACATAAATCTCATAAACATATTTCCATAATACAAGCCTATGCCTATAGTATGTTTTTACATTATTTTTAATCACCCAACCCCGTTTGAAGAAAGTTAAGCCATAATCTATCTCAAATGTTAAAAACTGATCCAAAATAAACCTTCAATCCAAAATTTTCTCCTCTCGAATGGACCCGGAATAAACGAAAACATACAAGTATAGAATCTGCACATCAAAAAAAGGCAACAATATCCCGACATTCATATTGCCTATTTTCAAATCAGGGTCAAAATATACCCTCAAAATGGCTTTTCAAAAATGAAAGGTGAAATGGGAATTTTTGTCTTAAAACATATTTTCCATGATTAAAGGAACTTATAAGAGAAATCTCAATTAAAATAATGTGAAACTGTGGTTTGAATAAAAAAATGATGATTTGAGACTTCTGGCTAAGATCCCTAAATTTCACCTTTAATTCCATGTTAAAACAATGATTAGATTAAAAAATCAAAGGAAAATCATTGAAATTAGAATTTAGAGCTTACCCGAACTTAAATGGGTAGAAATGCTCAAAAACTCAAGCGCCCAAAATCCATGACTCAAAAATGGTAAAAGAATCTTAAAAATTGGAAATAAAATCTCCCAGATATCACCTAAGTGACTATCGAGTAACCTAGGTAGCTATAGCTCGCTTAAGCAAAGCCAGCCTCAACGCGTAAGAAACTTGGTTATCACTTAAGTGATAGACGTCTGTCTTACCAATGTAGCTTAAGCAACCAAGCCATTGCTTAAGTGGGATTGATGTTGCTTAGGAAAAATTTTGGTTGTTAGGCTTAGTCACGTAAGCGACTAAATCTTCACTTAAGAAAGTGCATCAGCGGAGTAGTGCACCAGCTAAAGACTTAGAGAATTTCAACCCTCTGAAAACCCCTTAGGATTCATCTAGAATCTCGGGTATGAAAAAAAGCTATGATACCCCACTAAATTTTATGCTCTGGACTCAATGGCGATATTAAATTTTCAAAAAAAGTCATTTTTACAAAATTGACCCCGAAACCAAACATTGCAACTGTTTGAATGAAGGGAAAAAATGAGATATAAAAATTATAAGACCACATCAACCATGTTTCGGATCTGGCTGTGTAGTCCGTTTTGCTATCCGATGCACATATCAAAAGATGTTGATCAAAGTCAACTAATAAGCTTTTAAGGCCATCAAAAACTATAGTCTCACATAAACTACACCAAAATGCATTAGGAACCATGCCAATCATCTCTACACCCCAGAAATACCAAATTACAATCATGAGGAAGCGTAAAATGGTCAAATCACATGAAAATAAATAATTCACACAAATTACCAAAAGTTGGTTCATTATATATGTAGCAGGATCAAGCCGTTATAGAGGGGACGTTATAGCAGTGTTTTTCGTACTATAACCGGATGGTTACAGTTTATAAACTTATTTTTAACATCTTTAGTTCCAAAACTTAAAATATTCATTTCGCAAGCCTGGGGATGTAATTTATTTAGTTTTCTATCTATTTCCTCATATAATGTATATTTTTCTATCAATTTAATACCCGTTTGATTCTACAATCCTTGGAATAACATTATATTGATCATGTTGGTGGTAAAAAATAATCCTAGGTTGAATTTTTCTTGAAATCCTTTAAAATTTAGTTATTATTGATAGATTATGTCCCTGGGACTAAAAGTTAATCTAACCATTCCAATATATAGAGATATTGAGTAGGTAGAACTAGTGGGTTTGAATTCTCAAATTATTTGTTTGGGGATTAGTTGATTAATTACTCTTAGATCATTTAGTATTCAAAAACATGAAGATAAAAGAACATTATACATGGTATAGCTTGCTTGCTACCGCAGCTTGGCACCCGGGTAGGTTATGATTTATTAGTAGTAAATTGTGGTTAGAAATCGTATTTGTAATATGGATTTAATGAGAAAATTCATTTTTATTGTTTCTCCCAAGTGAACATGCAAGGATATGTGGTAATACAAGTAATACAGTGACCCTTTAGATCCAAACATCGATCCCATAGGGACTTGGTGATTAACAACTATCCACTTTAAGAGTTACTAATTAGGTTGAATTAGTGGAAGTGTCACCAATTAAGACATTGAGTTTGATATTATAAATGAAATAGAAAAATGGAACAACAATATGAAATTTGGATTGTAAACAATCTACAAAGAGTTTTATGGTTGAGACATTACTTTGCATTCAAGCATAGCTATGGTTTCTAGTCGTTGTTGGTATTTATCGTGATTGAATATTTATAGGGTTGATATTATAAATTTGGAATGGTCATCCTCTAAGTAATCTACCCAAACTAATCTCACAACTACATCGTTGAGCGGGGATATGAGTCTTCAATTCGGATCTATCAAACTATCTTCTCATTTCATTAAATAAGTAGCCCGTTTAGGTGTTTCTCTATCCTAAACACATATCTTAATTTTACAATTAGATTATAATGATTAAAGACGTGTTCCACACTTCCTAAATTATTCATTTCATCCCTAAACTCCTATGGTCAATTCATTTTGTGACTTAGATTTATCCTAAAGTTCATAACTCTTTAGAATAGTAAACAACAACATATGAACAATCGCGTACTTGATAAACATATAAACCAACTACAAACCATAACTATACACTCATGTTTGTAGCCTCACCTTAGAATTAGTGTGTTCATCCTCTCATAGTCTTATAAAGAAACACCATAAATGAGTTCATAAAGTAAAACTACAAGAAAACAAATTTAAAGAACAAAGAACCATAGTTTAAGCCCCTTCATGCCTTGTCTTCTCTCCAATTCTTGTATTGATCCAAAGATGCCTTGGAATTGTAAATATGTTCTCCTTTTATAGTGTTTTAGGTCATCCATAGGTAACCAAACACTTGATACATGCATTAACAACATTGCCCCTCACTAAAGAGGCTTAAAAATCACTTTTGGATGCTTTTCACCCTTGGGCGTGGCATGCCTTATCATGGATGTCCAAGGGAGTGTCACGCCCTTAAAGTGCACCCTCATTAGATTTTTATGTTTACTTTGTATATTATGGTGTGAGGACACCCAAAGTGCACCTCCAATTAAAGGATGAAGCGATTGTTGTCAAATATATTAGCCCAACTAGGTTGGGTCGATCCCATAGGAAATAGGCCGAAAATCCATCTAGAACTTGTTATAATCCCCAGGAAGTGCGAGAAAGAAAAAGGGAGGATTTGGTAAAATAAAAAAAATAAAAGAAAATATCTGCTCTTGGTTGTAAACAATCTAAGACGAACACTAGGCTTGTGTTTCCCCTTGATTCTCAACTTAGTAGACTATTGTGCACTGTCGAACTACTCTATTGCCTTGCATGCAGAATTTGATAAGTTATGTACCATCAATCATCTTTTGGACTAGTTGATGGATTTCAACCTTTACCTTTTGAGTCTTAGGATGTCGCCTTACTAACCCTTATCCTGGATCCAGTTAACTATTACCTTTTGGGTCTCTAGTTATTAGATGATAGTTAATGATCTTACTTACATAATACCTATTAGCGTGGATCGATCGGTAATCTTAAAATTACTATTGTGATCTTCTTTTCCAAGTCACTATTACTCTTTTGGAGTAAGTAGTAATAATATAGGTGGGGTCGTAACGTTGTCCACCGCTAAGAAATCAATAAGAATGAAGAAAATACAATACATGTAAGAATCTTTATCTAGAATGACATGGCACTTCCTCTACTTCGTTAATCCGCTAGGGTTCCCAAAACCCTAGCTAAAAAAATTAATTGTTCATAGTTATGAGATCAATCATCGAATCCATAGACAAAATAATAAAATCAATCTTAAAAAAATTAGAGAAGAAATCCCAAAGACATATATTGAATAACAAACCAAGAATAATAAGATGTTTGTGAAGTAGGCCCCAAAGGTCCTCTTTCTGAAACAATCAATATGTGAATGTATGAATGTCTGAATGAATAATGAATATAAAGCCTGAAAGGTATTTATAGATTACAATAAACCCTAGAAATCAAATCCTAACTAATATAGGAAAACTTAACTAACCTAAATAATAAGACTTAAAAACATCATAGGAGTGTATTTGGGATACATGGATGTGACACCCTGGAGATCCAAGCCAATGTTAGAACCATGATTTAAGTTCATGCAAGATCAAATCTTATGTTTTGGTCATTTTATTAGTGATTTATATGCATGTTAAGGTCACAAATAACTGCTATCTTATAGGCATGTGAAAAGATCCCTTAGCGATTAAGTTCTACTGAAGAATGTAACTATAGTCATTTTCAAATGAGTATAACTTTTTTTGTAATTAGAAATTTTGATCTCAAGACCCACAAACAAAGATATAGTCGAATTAGTTTTCTAACAATACCTATTTTGCCTTAATCCAATATCAGGATGAAATGTTATGTCCAAAATACTAAAGCACTGTCAAAGTTGTCCAGACTACGACTCGTAATGTCTCATTATGGGTTGATAGAAGGGAGTTGTAATCGGGGCAGTGAAGGCTGAAAATGGGTTTCTGACTACAACTCAAGCCATAACACGCAGCCAGACCTCATGAGTCATGTCCTAAGTCATTGGGATGGCTTCCAGATGTTTTCTAGACAATTCCTAAAGGATTTTTGGTATTTTCCCACTTTTTAACCCTAAAACTACATCCGATAATTTCAATAAATGCCCAAAAATATTCAAGTGGTTACAAACTCCACTTTTCATTGTTTTCTTGAATTTATCATCCAAAACCCAATTTCCTGCAAAATACTCCCAAAAATACATCAAATCTAACAAAATAGTCTTAAGTACATGCATATTCTCATAGTTTTAAGTGTCTAAAATACTATAAATTCATAGCACATCAACACCCTCAACTTAGAATTCTTGCATATCCTTAAGCAAAAAAACATAATAGAATAATAGATGATGATTAACCAAGAGAAACCTAATATACCTACGGCAGTCATTCATCAATTTTAGCTTAAGATCCTTACCCTCTCCAAGTTTAAAATTTTAAAACCAATTATGTGTGTTAATGAATCACATCAATGTGACACAAAAGGAATCAATGGCATTACATTAGCAACAAACAACCATGTATATATACAAATTACACTACCCAAATAAGTAAGAAGCTAGAAATACAACCCATGTTCCCTTACATAAAAAGAAGTCCCCCTCACTCATATATGAAATCATGCATGTCAATGCATGGACGGTCAAGAGACGCTCATACTCAAAAACAAGTTCCAATCAATGCATGTTAAATGACATAGTCTTGCCCTTATTTTCTTTACCTTAGCTTTCTAACAATCAAGTTAAGATCACTATAGGACTTTTCTTAGCTTATAATATAGGCTTGGGACTGGTATGATGCATATGGACATCTAAAGTGACTAAGCATCCTTAGCACTACACTAACTTTGGGGTCTCACTTATTAACCATTTTTTTCACTTTATTTTTGTGCTTATTTCCCTCTTATTATTTTAAAGCACATTCAGGTTGGGTGTGATTTTCTTTTTATTTCTCTTTCAACTTATTTCTTTTTTTTTTTTTTCTTTTATTTTTCGATTACACCCAGCCCTACTTTTTTTTCTTTGCTTATTTTACCCTTCTTCATACCCACTAAGCATTTGCACCCCTATGATAGACACCCCTAACTTAGGCGATTTTTCTGAGTTGAAGTGGACAATGTCGAAGGAAGACTAAGGCTAAAACAGGTTCATTGTAACACGAATGGGAAGGTGAAAGGTGAAAACAAAGAAATAGGCTATGATGCTCAAAATAAGGATCAAGGGATACTATTTCACAATGGGAAGGTCATTTAGGCTATAAGTGGACTAACATAAAAAATGGCTTATGATTCTTTCCTATTCGATTATCCTACAACTTAGGCAAGACTAACTGAGCAAGTTATGAATTCAACATACAAAGGGAACTAAGTAGAATCTCACACACGCATAGCACAGGGTCACATCACAAGTTACAGCCTATCTGGTTGATGCAATAGTTAACACTGATTATCGTGTCCCTAATTCTAATGTCATAAAAAGACTTACAATAGTCACATATATATACATCGCACAGTTCTAAAACATACAATTGGAGAGCTATTATCATTTATCTCAAAAATCAACAAAGGCATGTCAAGTGCCCTAGATACTTATTTTTCTCCTAGTCAACCACAAAACATCACAAAATAAAACACAATATGCCTAAATATGTCGGCTTTCCTAGGAACAGTACTTCGGGGAAAATAAGCACCACAACAAAAATCCTAAGAGAACATCAAGACCCACAAGTATTCTAAACACACCCTCAACTTAAAATCATACATTGACCACAATGCATCATACCACTATAAAATAAAAGAGTTGGAACATACCTGTGGCACCATAGGTGCAGAGATCTGACGTCAATCATAAATACAAATACAAACAAAAAAATACCTTGGGTTGCCTCCCAAGTAGCTCCTAATTTTACATCGAAGCATGATGGGACTTGGTTAGGTACTCAGACTTCCCTAACAAGCCCATGGGTACCTTGATTACTCAGACATCATCAAGGTAGTCTAATAGTTGGCCTTCAATTTCCTCTTTCCACTTTGAATATATCAATTTTACCATGAATTATTTTTCTAATTTCCTATTATGCTCATGGGGTGGTGGTATAAAGATAAAGGACCCAAGCAGTAGATATGGCATGTTGTACTTCTTGGCCCTTAAGTGAGGAATGTAATTAATAGATTCTGGCACAACAAATTCAAGAGTATAGAAATATTTTTCCTCCTTTTCGCACTCTTCTATAGGCTCAGATGGCTCAATCAAGATCTGACTATTCAAACATAATATGAAAAAAATGCTTTGAATAAGGTCCAATACTCCCCAACTAAAGAATTGCATCCTTATTTACATCTCCACATAACTCTAGTATGCTCTCCTTAAGCGTTACATTATCCATATGAGTATGATCTATTTTTGACTTCTCTATTTTTGGCTCGTCTAATTGGCTTTTCAGAAATTTTTAGTTATATACCACTCATAACTAGGCTGATGGGTGTTACATGTAGGAGATTTTGTATCCAAATCTACTTGTAAGTGGTAGATATCTAAGACAAGTCTATCAAACTTTTTAATACGATCTTGGTTCCTTTTTAAAGGAGCATCAACGTGTCAAACATGCTCTCATTATGTTCCAATAATATATTTATCATGCTCCTATAGTAATGCACCATATCTAAAGAAAAAGGATCAATAAATAAGGAGTTATCATCACTCCATACTTTCTCTGGATAGGTTTTTATCTCAAGAAGAGTTGGAAACAAAACAAAAAAACAAAATAAAATAAAACTTGATAACTCCAACATCTTCAATAAAGAACTCAGAAATTGTATTCCTTGGTAATGATGCCAAAATTTGATGTCACCCAAAGTATATCTCCAATTAAAGGAAGAAGTGGTCGTTGCCAAATATATTAACCCATCTAGGTTGGGGTCGATCCTACAGGGAATAGGTCAAAAATTCTTCTTGAACCTGTTAAAATTAACAAGCAGTGCAGAAAAGTAAAAGGGCGAATTTGTTGAAATAAAAAAAGAGAAAAATAATTGGTTGTAAACAATCTAAGACGAACACTAGGCTTGTGTTTCCCCTAGCTTCTCAAATCAGTAGACTTATCATGCATAGTCGAACACTATTCCAATGCCTTGCATGCAGAATCTGATGAGTTATGTACCATCAACCATCTTTTAGACTAGTTAACGGATTTCACCCTTTACCTTTTGAATCTTAGGATGTCGCCTTACAAACCCTTATCCTGGATCCCAGTTAACTATTACCTTTTTAGTCTCTATGTATTAGATGATAGTTAAATATCTTAGTTAGATAATACCTATTAGCATAGATCGATCGTTAACCTCTAAATTACTATTATGATCTGCTTTTCCTAGTCAGTATTCCTCTTTTGGAGTAAGTAGTAATAATTCAGGAGGGATATTAACATTGGTCACTGCTAACAAATAATTAAGAATGAAGAAAACCCAATACATTCAAGAATCTTTATCTAGTATGACTTGACACTCCTGCTTTGTTAATTTTGCAGGGTTCCCACGACCCTAGCTATGGAAATTAGCCGCTCATAGTTATGTGATCAATCATGGAATCCAAAGAAAATAATCAATCTCAAAATAATAAGAGAAGAAATCCCAAAGTCTTAAATAAAATAACAAACCAAGAACAATAAGATTTTGTGAACTTGGCCCCAAAGGTCCTCCTTATGAATCAATCAATATATGAATATACGAATGTTTGGTTGAATAATGAATACAAATCCTAAAAGGTATTAATAGATTACAAGAAACCCTAGAAATAAAATCCTATCTAAAATAGGAAAATTAACTAAACGTACATAAGAAGACTTACAAAAATCATAGGAGTGTGATTGGGATACATGGATGTGACACCTTAGAGATCCTACACAAGTTAGAACCATGTTTTAAGCAAATTCAATATCAAACCTCATGTTTTTGTAGTTTTATTAGTGGTTTAGATGCATATTAAGGTCACAAATGGATCCTAGGTTATAGACAAGTTAAAACATCCCTTAGCGATTAAGTTCTTCTGAAGAATATAACTATGGTCATATTCAAACGATCATACCTTTTTGTGTAATTAGAACAGTTGATCTCAAGACCCACCACAGTCTTCCACTAGAACTAGATTCTCCAAAGCCTAAATAATATATATAATTGAATTATCTTTCTAACAATACTAATTTTTCCATAATCCAATAACAGGGTAAAATGTTATGGCAAAAATACTGAAGCACTATTAAAGTTGCCCATACTGCGACTCTTAATGTCTATTTATGGATTGTTAGAAAAGAGTAATAATCTTGGTAGTAAAGTCTAAAAATGGGTTTCTGACTACGACTCAAGATACGAATCGTAGCCAGGCCTTAAAAGTCATGACCTAAGTCGTTGGGCCGGCTTCCAAATGTTTTCCAAATGATTCCTAAGGTTTTTTTGGTCCTTTCCCACTCTTTTAACCCAAAAACTACATCTAGTAAGTGCCAAAAATGCTTGAAAATGATCAAGTAAGTATCCATAAACTCCACTTTTCATATTTTTCTTGAATTTAGCAACCAAAACCTAATTTCCTGTAAAACACTCCCAAAAACACATCAAATCTAACAAAATAGCCTTCAGTACATGCATATTCTCATAGTTTTAAGAGTCTAAAATGTTATAAATTCATATCACATCAGGGTGTGGCTTAATATTATCTCAAATCCATGAGGGCATAGTACACCTAGTGCTCCAAAATGCCATTTTTTGTAGTAGTTAACTCCTTGCATTGGCCTTCAAGTTCTACACTTTGTGGATGCCTTTCCAACCTTAATTGGACTTGTTTTTCTCCTAGGAATCAATCCTAACATATTATATGTCTCCTAGAACATCAAGTAATATGTAGTTCACACAATACAATAGAGCCCATCAAAATACGCTAGAATAACGCATACCTCAAGCTAGTAACACTAGTTTTCTAGTCTACGAGCTATGTGACAATTTGATTCTAAACTTGTTATACTTGCACCTTAAAAGCTCTAACCACATACTAAAGAAAAGATACTCAATTAAACCCTTTAACACTTCATTATGCATATATGAAGTCCTCAAAACTAGGCTAAATATGTAGAGATAATGACAATCAGGTGCATAAATAATCCAAAAATTATCACCCCATACTTAAAGCCTTGTTTATCTTTAAACAACTCTCTACATTGAGCACCATCCAAGGAAGAATACAATATTACTACTATAATTTAGACACCCAAGCTAGCACTGCAACAACAACATCAATAGCAAGTTCCACCTTAAGCATGTCATATATATTCGAAAGCCCATGAACACTACTTTAAGAAATTCTAACCTCAAGAATTGTCTCTACCAATTTTGTAAAATTATGTGTGTTACTTAATAAAAGATATCATATAAGTCACTAACTATCATCAAACATGCATCCTCACCACAAGGGAGTTATCCAGAGTCACTCACAGATAAGTAATTCATCATGAGAAGGTTTTTAAGAATCAAATTTGGATCACTCTCAGAAAGAATTCATATGTCACATAAGATGAGCCTAAGACTTTCCCTTAGTCTATTACTCTACTAATATTAGAATATCGAGGTTCAAAATCAAGTAAAAATTAAAGGGTTGTAATGTAGTTTAAGGGATGGGTAGGAACTATTGTAATGGCCTAAGTTTGTACCCCGGACGCTACACGGTGCACATAATCCTGAAGGACCACAAGCTAACCAATGACTGGTCCCTACTGCAATAACTGAATAGTAATACTGCAAATATATGGAAATTAGGTGAAAACTTTTCATAAGGTTAAATACTAAAATAAAACTTAATACGGTATAACAATACCAAAACTAAAACATCTGTCTGAAAATACTTTAATCTGAAAAAGCCTCTAAACTGTCTGAAATATGGAGTTGATGGGATAAGTCCCATACTAACTCCGAACTACTAAAATAGTCATCATGTCCTCAAATTAAGAGAACTCACCAATAAATATGTTAGCTGAATATCTGAACTACTAAGTATGATCGGGAGCCCGCGCGTTCGAACCTATGATAAAATATATCATAGCATAAAAGAAAGGTATGTGTCAGTACTTTAAATATACTGGTATGCAAAGTGAGGTAGGATGAAATGAATGGGTTCATATGCATGACTAATACTGACTAAATAACATAAATATAACTGAATAGGAGTACATACATGAATACGTATACTGTAATTTGAGATTGTGATAACACTGGATACTGAGTTCTGAATTGCTAATTTATTGATATCTGAGCTTACTGATGTTGTGTAGCTAATAATTGAGTGATTGTAGCTGACAATCTTGATCTTTTGGAACTATACTAAGATTTGTACAGAACTGATTGACTATATCTGACAATCCTGAATCTGTAGAACTAAACTGAGTTCTATTATGAGGCTGGAACTGAAACTGAGACTATAAGAAGTAATCATCTAACTGACATGCCCCTTTCTGAATAGATTGGGGTCCAACCTGCAACCCCAATTGGAAGGGTGTTAGTACTGTTCCATGGGTAAAGACAACTATGAGTTAACTCTCTCTGACAGGAAGCTCTTTTGTCAACCCTCGCTGACAGGAAAACTCGTATGAGATGTATCAACCTTGTCTGGCCGAAAGATATCTCAACCTATGCTGGCTACATAGTTCAGTAACACATCGATTGCTACTAAGGGTCAAACCCTCTGCTGGCAAGAATGCCCCCATCCCTGGGGTTATCTCAGTGCTGAATCCTACTCTCAACTAAATAGATACTGAATTGATTTCCTATTTCATACTAGGATGGACTGAACTATTACTAATTTTTTTAAGTTTCGCTGACTTACAAAATACTACTGAATTCTATTAATTAACTGAGTACTACTGAGGTCTGAACTGGATATTGTGATTGATTGTTAAATACTACTGAGTTTTCTAAAGTTCTGTAACTGACTGAATTCTATCGATCGTGACATGACTGATACTATCCTATGACTGACCATAGCTCTAGGTAAACAACTAAATTGTTAGGTATTGAATACCCCCAGGACTCGATAGTATAAATTATATGAAATGGCACAATCTTGAAATATGATAGCTAAGTACTAGGTCATTGTACATTCATTTCGGACATTCTAGCAAACACTTGCATGACATGAACTTGAATATATGCTGACATGATATAATTTCACTATTCAACTAACATAAACAATTCATCAAACACTTGAAGGACATAATCTATGCACATGATACTAAAACATGTAAGCATCATAGTTCAATTCCATATATACAACTTCAAGGGTTTCAATATGGTTTCACATGATAGTGCACACATATCAATAAATTCCACATAAATCTTGTAGTGATTATTGAACAAGAAACCCCATTAATATGGTAATCATGAACACATTCAAATTCAACCATGAAATTTATCAAACTCATAAACTTGTAGTTAAAAAGGGTTCTTGAACTCCAAGGGTGGAAGGGAACCCTTAGATGAACACTTGACATACCCTGGTTGCAAAATCCTTGAAGAAAAATGGTGGAAATCTTGAGCCTTGGCCATGAAATTAAATCACCTCGGGTTCTTATTCTTGAGAAATTTGAGAGAAAGAAAGTTTATTTTACTCAATAAGGGCTAAATCTCATGTTTTAGGGTTGAATAGGGGTAGGGAAAAAGACCTAAATACCCCTATGGATACTGCTTATTAATGACTAAAAACCAAATTGTTGACGCGCAGGACAACGCGCCACATTATTTGCATTGATGCAATAGCCAAAACACCGCGTCGAGTCCGCGTTGGTTTACTAGAAATTGCCACTGGGAGCGAAGGAAAAATATTGATGATGCGATGGCCATACACCACACTGAGATCACATCAATTCACTATTTTAGATTCCCAAACGTGGTTCAAACGAGGTTCGAAAAATATGAAACTTGTCTGTGAACACCTACTGACATTCTTGATCATGAATCAATCTAAAGATTGATATTTTAAGGTCATAAGAGTGTGAAATAGAGTTTCAAATTTACAAAGGCCAAAATAATACTAAGTATGAATACTTAGCAAGAATTTTCTAAGTTTTGGACCCCTTAGTAAGCTTAAAAGACTGAGTTGAGCTTAAGATTTTGTGGGGTCTTCCAATATCTCCCCCTTGAGAATATTTGTCCTCGAATGAGACTAATTAAATTGAGAATGCTGATAAACTGGACTTATACATTGAACATGCACAACTGAAGCATGATTTCATGACTGTAATTATTGATATACTGAATTATCATATTGAACATATATATCTGATGCAGGAGTACATAGATGAATATTATTCATGAATGCATAACTAGGATTACTAATAAGATGGGCTTATATGCTGGACATACATGTCTAATGCATGAGTACATGACTGAACTAATTCATGAATGTATGACTGAGTATGCAATGTTGATTGATACCAAGTTGGTAGCTATATCTGAACATGAGACTGAGTAAATTCAAAGGAAAACTATTACCTTGGACTGAGTCTGAGTTTGCGGATAAAAGGTGAGGATACTTGGTCTGCATGTCTTCTTTTTCTTCCTAAGTAGCTCCTTCAATGGATAGATTCTTCCAAAGTACTTTTAGTAGAGAGACTTCTTTGTTCCTCAGTCTGTGAATCAGATAATCAAGGATTTCAATGGGAGTCTCTTTATAAGAAAGGTTTTTTTGAATATCTATGCCCTCTATAGGGACTACAGCTGCTAGGTCACCTATGCATTTCTTAAGCAAGGAGATATGGAACACTGGATGCACTAAATCTAAGTCTGAAGGCAACCCAAGCTCATAAGCTACGTTTCCAAAATGGCTGAGAATTCGGTAAGGACCGATATATCGGGGACTGGGTTTCCCCTTCTTGCCAAACCTCTTCACTCCTTTCATAGAAGAGATTTTCAAATACACAAAATCACCAATCTCGAACTCGAGGTCCTTCTTGCATATATCTGTATAAGATTTTTGTCAGCTCTGAGCTATCTTAAGCCTTTCCCTAATAAACTGAACTTTCTTTAAGGTATCAAATACCAAGTCTGGCCCTACCACTATGGCTTTACCCACTTTAAACCAACCAATGGGAGATCTATACCTCCTCCTATAAAGTGCCTCAAACAGAGCCATCTGAATACTGGAATGATAGCTATTGTTATATGCAAATTCAATCAAAGGCAAGTGGTCATCCCAACTACCTTTAACGTCTATCGCACACGCTCACAGTATATCTTCTTAAGTTTGAATGGTCTTTTCTACTTGACCATATGTCTAAGGATGAAAGGCTGTACTGAGGTGAACTCGGGTACTAAAATACTTTTGGAATTCCTTCGAGAAATGAGAGGTGAACTGGGTACCTCTATCTGAGATAATGGATAACGGAACACCGTACAACCTAAACAACTCCCTAATATAAATTTTAGCATAATCCTCGGTTGAATAAGAGGTATGGACTGGTAGGAAATAAGCTGATTTGGTCATCTTTTCTATAATAACCCAAACTAAATCTTACTGGCGATGAGTACGAGGCAAACCCATCATAAAGTTTATGTTCACTTGTTCCCATTTCCAGGTGGGAATACTGAACTCCCGTATGGACCCACTTGGTTTCTGATGCTCGATCTTAACCTGATGAAATATTGAACACTTATCTATAAACTCTAAAATATCTCTCTTTATCCCAATTCTCTAATAGATCTCCCAAAAATCACGATACATCTTAGTGACCCTTGGATGAATAGAGTAGCACGCACCATGTGCTTCTACAAGAATTCACTGTCTTAAGTCATCTACACCCTGCAGATATAGTTGAACCTGGCAGCGCAAAACACCATCTCCCCCTTGGGAGAAAATCTCTACCTTCTGATCTCTGACTGATTCCTTTAACTTAGCTAGACTGGGATTCCTAACCTGCTTTTCCTTCTCCTCGAAAATTAGGGATGATTCTGAACTACTCTGCAACCATACACTACCTTCTACTGAATTGACTAAGCAAATACCTAGTCAGGTAAGATGATGAACTTCCTGATCTAGCTTTTTCTTACCATCCTACACATAAGAAAAACTATACATAGACATCCTACTAAGAGCATCAACTACTACATTAGCTTTACCCGAATGACACAGGATGCTCATATCTTAGCCTTTCAATAACTCCAACTACCTTCTCTGACGGAGGTTTAAATATTTATAAGAGAATGCATACTGCAGGCTATTATGGTCTGTTAACACATCAATGTATACACCATACAAATAGTGCCTCCAAAACTTTAACGCAAATACTACTGCTGCTAACTCAAGATCATAAGTAGGATAGTTTCTTTCATGGGGTTTAAGTTGTCTAGAAGCGTAGGCTATGACCTTACCTTTTTGCATCAAAAGACACCCCAAACCCACTTTAGAGGCATCACAATATACCATAAACCCATCTGAACTATCTAGTAGGGTCAAAACTGGAGTTGTAGTAAGTCAAGTCTTCAACTCTTGAAAACTTTCCTCACAAGAATCTGACCACTAGAATTTGACTTTTTTTAGTCAATCTGTGCATAAGGGATACAATAGATGAAAATACCTTAACAAACCATCAATAATAGCTAGCCACGCCTAAGAAACTCTTGATATCTGATGGAGAGATGGGTCTAGTCTAGTTTCTTACTGCTTTGGTCTTTTGGGGTTCAACTTTAATGCCATCACCGAAAATGATATGGCCAAGGAAAGCTACTAACCTCAGTGAAAATTTGCATTTACTAAATTTGGTGAATAGCTGATGGTTTGTAAGAGTCTGCAATTCTATTCTGAGATGGTTTGTATGATCATGCTCACTGGGGGAGTAGACAAGAATGTTATTTATGAAGACTATGACGAACATGTCCAAGTACTGCTTAAACACACGGTTCATCTAGTCCATGAAGGCTGTAGGGGCATTGGTAAGACCAAAGGACATGACTAAGAATTTGAAGTGACCATAATGAGTTTTGAATGATGTTTTGGGGATGTCACACTCTCTAACTCTGAGCTGATGATAGCCCAATTTGAGGTCTATCTTGGAGAAATAATTGGCACCCTGAAGTTGGTCAAACAAGTCATCGATTCTAGGAAGGGGATACTTGTTCTTTACCATGACTTTTTTTAGATGACGGTAATCAATAAACATTCTGAGAGAACCATCTTTCTTATGTGTGAA
Source organism: Capsicum annuum (assembly GCF_002878395.1). Taxonomy (NCBI): domain Eukaryota; kingdom Viridiplantae; phylum Streptophyta; class Magnoliopsida; order Solanales; family Solanaceae; genus Capsicum; species Capsicum annuum. Next base: position 63,650,094 of record NC_061117.1, read on the forward strand.
TAAAACTGGTGCACCCCATGAGGACATACTGGGTCTAATAAATCCCTTTTGTAGGAGATCATTTAACTATTATTTTAATCCTCTGAGTTCTACTAGGGCCATTCTGTATGGCAGAATAGATATGGGCTGAGTATCTAGAAGAAGGTCTATTCTGAAGTTGATTTCCCTTTCGAGAAGAACTTTTAGAAGATCTTTGAGAAACACATCTAGGAATTGACATGCTACCAACACTGATTCAAGAGTAGGGGTTTTTGAAGTAGAGTCATGGACTCGAACGAGATGGTAGACATATCCCTTAGATATCATTTTTCTTGCCCTTTGGTAAGAAATAAGATGACCCCTAAGTGCTGAAGTACTACCCCCTCCATTCTAGGATGGGCTCATTCAAAAACTGAAATTGAAAAATTCTATTTCTATAGTCGATTGATACATAGAAGGAATGAAGCCAATCTATGTCGAGAATGACATCAAAATCAGTTATCTCTAATTCGACTAAGTTTGCTGAAGTGACTTTCTAAGATATCATAATCGGACAGATCCTGTATACACACTGAGCTATGATAGATTTACCCACTGGGGTAGAGAATGAGAAAGTCTCTGCTAGAATTTCGAGACTGACTCTGAAATCAACAGCTATATATGGAGTAACAAAGGAAAGAGAAGCTCGTGGATCTAGGAAAGCATAAACATGTAAATGATAAACTTGTAATGTACCAGTGACCACATCAAGAGAACTCTTCTAATCCTATCAGGACTGAAGTGCATAGAGTCTATTTGGGCACTGCCCACTGGTGGCACTAGACACCCTGCTGATTTGGGCAATCAGACTGAGCTGGGGGACGATTATGCTGACTCTAAGAACCCACCTAAGGACACTGTCTGATCCTATGGCCTGGCTTTCCATATTCAAAACACATATCACTGCCAACTCTGCAGATACCCTGGTGGATTCTGCCATACTTTTGACAAAGAGGATTAGTTCGAGAACTGCTAACACTACCCTGGGGTTTAGGTCCTGATGACCTATCTCTGTTGCCTTCTCTAAATTTCAGCACAGGAGCACTGGCTGAGGATAGAGCTGGAACTGAGGATTTCGAGCATAATTAAGAATGATTCCCACCCTCTGACTTAGGCTGAGCCAAGTTGAAACTACTTATTCTCATTTTTTTCTCCCTCTCCTTCTCTTTATTCTTAGCCTCTTCTATCTACTAAACATGGACCATGAGCCTGGATATGTCCATATCCTTAATCAACAGTGCGGTCCTACACTTCCTGAACACACTATATGCCAGACACAAACTTACTCATCTTAGATCTGCTATATACTACCACATGAGGAGCATATCTGGCAAATTGAGTAAGCTTAAGAAAATACTCTTGTACCATTATATTGCCCTGCTTTAGATTTATAAACTCCAAAACCTTCACTTCCCTCAACTCTAGCGGGAATAACCTATCCAGAAAAGCAACAGAAAACTCTTCCCATTCCATGGGCCCAACATCTATGGACCTTTCTTCTTTCTACTATTTAAACCATGAGTGTGCCATATCTTGTAACTAATATGCGGCCTATTCAATGCTCTCAACAGTAGTCACCCCCATAATATCTGTAACTTTCTGCACCTGATCAAGAAATTCCTGAGGGTCCTCATTTGACTTAGACCCAGTAAAATATGAAGGGTTCATTTGGGTGAAATCCCAAATCCTGGCAGCAGTAGTATTGGCCACTGGGTTAGCTGAAACAGCAGTTGAGCATTCACTGGGCTGCCATAGAATGAGCTAGGGTGCTGAAAGCTACTCTGAACTCAGCGTGGGAGACGTGTTCTTCTAGAGGACCTGGCTGGACGGGCAGGGGTTTTGGCTGGTCTCCCATTCCTCCTTCCTTAGTTCTCTTTAGAGGAATATTCTATAAACAGAAGAGAAACTTGGATTAGACAGAGAGTTTAACTGAAGCTCATTCCCACTCACACAATATAAGTACTGAAAGAAGGGAAACTTTTCCTAAAACACCCATGCACAAGACTCTACTAGATGCTATTTTCAGACTTTCTAGGACTCTGTTGAACCTTAGGCTCTAATACCAAGTTTGTAATGCTCTGAGTCTGTACCCCAGACGCTACACGGTGCTCATAATCCCAAAAGACCACAAGCTAACCCATGACTTGTACCTGCTGCAATAACTAAATAGTAATACTGCAAATATACAAAAATTAGTCAAAAACTTGTCATAAGGTGCAATATTGAAACAAAACTGAATATAGTATAATAATACCAAAACTAAAATATCTGTTGAAAATACTCTAGTCTGAAAAAAGCTCTAAACTATCTGAAATATAGACTAACTACGAACTACTAAAATAATCATCATGTCCTCAAACTAAGAGGACTCACCACTAACTCTATCAGCTGAATATCTAAACTGCTAAGTATGATCTAGAGCCCACACATCCAAATCTATGATATAAAACATCATATCACAAAAGAAAGGTATGCATTAGTACTTCAAATGTACTGGTATACAAAGTGAGGTAGGCTGAAATGCATGGGTTTATATGCATGAACAATACTGATTAAATTAAATGAATATAACTGAATGGGAGTACATACATGAATACGTAAACTATAATCTGAGATCATGATAACACTAGATACTGAGTTCTGAATTACTAATTTACTGATATCTAAGTTTACTAATATTTTGTAGCTAATAACTGAGTAACTGTAGGTGATAGTCTTGAATTTGTAGAACTAAACTGAGTTCTATTCTAAGACTAGAACTAAAATTGAGACTGTGGGAAGTAATCATCTAACTGATATGTTCCTTTCTCAATAGATTGGGGTCCAAACTATAACCTCACTTAGAAGGGTGTCAGTACCATGCCACGGGTAAAGATAATTGTGATTTAACCCTCTATGATAGGAAGCCCTTTCATCAACCCTCGCTAGCAAGAAAACTCGTATGAGATGTATCAACCCTAGTCTAGTAGGATTATATCTCAACCTACACTAGCTACATAGTTTTGTAATATAGGGATTGCTACTAAGGGTTAAACCTTCTATTATCAGGAATTTCTCCATCCCTGGGTTAAATCAGTGCTGAATTCTTTTCCTAACTAAATAGACATTGAACTGATTTCCTTGTTTATACTAGGCTAGACTAAACTGTTATTGATTTTATGAGTTTCGTTGACTGACAAAATACTACTGAATCTTATTAATTGACTGAGTACTAGTAAGGTCTAAACTAGATACTGTGATTGATTTTTAAATACTATTGAGTTTTCTAACTGACTGAATTCTACCGATCATGACATGACTAATACTATACTGTGAATGACCATGACTCTAGGTAAACAGCTAAATTATAGGGTGTTGAATACCCCCAAGACTCGATAGCATAAATTATATGACATAGCATAATCTTGAAATATGATAGCTAAGTACTAGGTAATCGTACATTTGTTTGGGACATTCTAGCAAACACTTGCATGACATGAATTTGAATACATGCTGACATGATATAATTTCACTCTTCAACTCAAATAAGAAATTCATCAAACACTTGAAGGATATAATCTATGCACATGACAATAAAACAACATGTTCGCATCATAGTTCAATTCCATATTTACAACTTCAAGGGTTTCAACATGGTTTCACATGATAGTGCACACATATCAATCAATTCCACATGAATCTTTTAGTAAATCATGAACTAGAAATCCCAATAACATGGTAATGATGAACACATTCAAATTCAACCATAAAATTCATCAAACTCATATACTTATAGTTAAAAAGGGGTTCTTGAACTCCAAGGATGGAAGGGAACACTTAGCTAAACACTTGACATACCTTGGTTGCTAAATTCCTGAAGAACAATGGCGGAAATCTTGAGACCTTGAAATTAAATCACCTAGGGTTCTTGTTCTTGAGAAATTTGAGAGAAAGTAAGTATGTTTTACTCAATCAGTGTTGAATCACGTGTTTTAGGGATGAATAGGGGTGGGGAAAAAGAACAAAATACCCCTATGGATGCGGCTTATTAATGACTAAAAACTAAACTGTTGACCCGCAGGACGATGCTCCGCATCGTTGGCATCGACATGATAGCCAAGGCACTATATCGAGTCTGTATCGGTTCACTAGAAATTGCCACTGGGAGCCAAGGAAAAATATTAATCGATGCGATGGCTGATGCGCCGTGCCAAGATCGCATAAATTCACTATTTTGGATTCCTAAACGTGGTTAAAACGAGGTTCAAAAATTACAAAACTTATCCGGGAACACCTACTGACATTCCTGATCACGAATCAACCTAAAGATTGACATTTTAAGGTCATAATAGTCGTGAAATTAAGTTACCAACTTATGACGGCCAAAATAATACTAAGTCGGAATACTTAACTAGAATTTTCTAAGTTTGGGACCCCTTAGCTAGCTTAAAAGACTGAGTTAAGCTTAAGATTTTGTGGGGTCTTAAAACTATTTTGTCCATTAATAGTGACTATCCTCTCTGAGTGATTTAATACATCACAATTATCATTAGAGTTCTCTCTAAATAACCAATTCTTACCACTTCTATCTTCCCACTTCTCTTTGGTTTTAACCAATCTCTTTAAGCTATTTCATACTTCCTAAGGGACTATTTTGTATCCACACATGATTTAATTTAATCAGTATTTTTTTTTTACATTCCTCCCAACCTCAACACATAAATTCTTTCACCAATAGCTATTTTCTTAGGGCTTTACTATCACTTTTCTTCTCCATCAATTTTGCATTCCTTAACATCTCAATTTTTCAACTAAAGCACTTAGGATCTTTGGATCAAATTATAATCAATCAAGAAGGGGAATAAGCTACATATGAGGCTACCAAAGAACAAGCTAAAGTCTCAACAGGGCTAACTAAGACCAAGAAATAAGGGTAGATAAAAAGGGTATGAAACATGACTATCAAAGAAATACCTATATCATCTCCTAAACCCAACATTTTTTATTTCACTTTGTACACACACTAGGCAAGTTATAGACATCAATAGGCAATGAGGAATATAACAAATATCCTCACTCACACATGGAACATTCTCAAATCAAGTAAGATTGCTATAGACTCTCAATCAAGCAATAGCAAGAATTTAAAATTAAGCCAACATTGTTCAACAGTCATATAAATTAGCCTATGTGTCTCAAAAATAGTCATTTACTTATTCACCATGCTTTTTACATTAAAAACCACTTGTATCATGCAATCATACATAGCACTTTGCAGAAATATATCATTTATTCCTAATGTAATTTTTTTAAAATTTACTCCTAAAAATGAAAAATGATACTTTGGAAATGAACCAAAAAGAAAAATCAAGGATTGAGTGAATTGTACCCTTACTAGATTGACATTTGCAAAACTAAAAACAAACAAAGGTAAAATCATTTTGTAATTTCTTACAAAATCAGTCAAAAACTAGAAAATGACTAAAATAGAAATCCTATAGCAGCACTTCACCCAAAGCAATCAGAATATTCCCCATCCCACACTTAAAATAACACTTTATCACCAAAGTATAAATTAAAATCAATGATGGAAATATTCTTTGCAACTTCTAGGCCTAGCTAACAGTATCTTAATCAATAATAAGGTTTGGTAGACCCCACACTCAGTCTTTGCCATGCTCCTTAGCTTAGATCTTTGACACTCAAACTTTTTGTCAACTTGTGACTCAAACAAAAACAATAAAACACAACATAGGTTATACTAAAATAAAACAAGAAAATAAAATACCTACCTTAACTTGGGTTTTCTCCCAAGCAATGCCTGATTTGGTTTTACGGTATGACTTACACACATTACTACTTTCAATTGTATTCCTTCATCCTCTTCCTCCTACTCAGAGCCTATTTAATTTTTTTTTAGACCTATTAAGTGCTTACTCTGAAGGGTTACATTATTTTCCATACTTGGCTCTACAGGCTCCTTCTCATGTTTCTACACATCAGGCTTAATTTTTGGTTTAGGACACTCTATGATATGTTTTGAAGAAGTCATAAGAGGTTTATTTCCCCTACCCCATACTTATTTACTTATATGGTAGTGATCATACACAAATCCTTATAGTTTAAGGGTGTATAAAGTGTTTTATATACCTTGAGACCACCTCTTCATCATTCAGTGTCATTGTTAGAGTGCCTTTTCTCGCATTAATAAGCACTCCTTTAGTTTCCATGAATGACCATCCCAATATGATTAATATTCTGTCATCTACATCATAATCAAGAATAATAAATTTAACAGGAATAATGAACTTGCCAACCTTAATGAGAACATCCTCGATGATTCTTTTTTTAACTGCTCTTATTTTATTTGTCATTTGGAGCACCACAGAACATGGCCTTGGCTTTTCCAAATCAAGAGTGTTAAAAATAGACAGGGGAATCAAATTTATGCTTTCCCTCAAGTCACTCAGATCATGAACCACCTCACTCTTACTAATTTGTATGGGAGGGTAAAACTCTCTAGGTCATTATGTTTTGCAGGCGTCTTTCTCATCATAACTGAATTGTACTTTTTAGTGAGTGATACTATCTTAATATTTTATAGCTTGGTATTATTGTTCACCACATCCTTCAAGTACCTAGTATAATTAGGCATACCCTATAAAACATCTAATAAAGAAAGGTTAATTTGAAGTTCTCTGAATGTGTAAAAGAACTTCTTAAAGCATGCATCCTCTTTAGCCTTTGAACTTTTGAGGGAATAGTGGTGGTGGTCTCTCTTGTATACACTCATCTCCCTTTTTTTTGGGTACTCAGAATTCCCCTGCTTATTAGAATCTTTGGTTTCCACTTTCTTCTCATCTGCCTTCTATGGGACTAAATCTATTTGTACCTCTTGCTTTTTATTTGGAGGTCTATTAATAAGGTATCTACCACTCCTCAAGGAAATTTCCATTTCTTGATTTGGGTTCTTTGTGTCACTTTAAAAATCCCCTTGATGTCTCGTGTTCTAAGCCTAAGTTTATTGCCTCAACTGTGTCTCCAAGTTCTTCTAAGAAAGTTGCATATTTTTTATTTTTGCAGCCATTTTATTCTTGATTGACCAAGATCTTTTTAAATTTTATTTAATATTATTAGAATGAGTGTTTTGTTGCTGCTGAAATTATTAAGTCTTAGCCTGATTATCGCCCTATGAGTTATTGGAATGACTTTGCTAATTCTAGTTTTAGGCAGTATCATAATTCCAATTACCTTTATGTGCATTGTCCATAAAATTAACAAACTCTAGATTTGCTTCACATGAGTTTGTTGAGTGACCAATAATTCCATAAATCTCATACTAGGACTGCATTAGTTGCACTGCATTTACTTGGGTATGAGACTGGTTCGCACTCAACTTACTGAATTATGTCTTTATTTAATTCTATAAGGAGGCCAAATGAGCAGCCAAAGTTGTGACTCTATCAAACTCAATTGACACTATCAAAATCAATCATTCCTTTAGGCTTGTTCACCAAAATTTTTGACATATCACCCTGCCATTCTTTTTTAACTTATGTAATTTAGTTTAAGAGGTTGTATAGCTTATCAAACATTTTATCTAATACTTGACCACCTACAGTTGAATCTAACAAACTTTTCATCATATGGTCAAGAGCTTCAGCAAAAATATGAGCTAATACTTTGGTGGTCTATTGGTGGTATAAACAATCTTAAAGAAAAGACTTGAATCTCTTTGATGGATGATATAGGTTTTCATTTGGCTTCTATTTAAAACTCATGATCTCACTCTGTAACCTTGTTGTTTTGCTAGATGAAAAGGATAGGATGACGAACTTCTTTGCTAAGTCATCCTAAGTAGTGATTGAGTTTGAAGGTTATACCTTCAACTATTTCTTTTCTCCCCCTATAGTGAGAAGGGGAAGAAAGTGAGCAACACATAATCTGTAGATAGTCTAGTAGAAATGAAGGCGTCACTAATCTCCCTAAAGTTTTATAGATGAACCTGTGGATCTTTATGTCACAGGCTTGTGAACTACCCACCACTATGCAATAGCTACACCATATTCTTTTTGAACTTCAATCTACTTCCAGGTTTTGATCTATGGATGGCGGAGGTAATATTCATTACAAATGGGGTTGCCACTTATCATACATCTGCTAGTTAGTTGTTCTTCAGCCATAGCTGTAGGAATAGCTTCATCCTGTTGAATTTATAAAATTCGATAGAGAAGTACTATTTATCTTCTTAGTTGATGTAAGCATTACTCAGGTTCAGGATATGGGTCTATCAAATCCCTTTTTCCTTATCAGCTTACTTTAGATTTAGTCCTATACCTGCAAGTTTAAAAGCAAGGTTCATGATGTTAGAAATTATAAAACAAAGTAGAAAAACTAAAAAAAAGATATTTTCCAATTTTCAAGTCCTTGGCAATGCCCAAAATAACCTGTTTCTCCTTAGCACACACGCAAGTATAGGTGATCATACAATTAATAAAGTGGCCATTTCGAGCTGAATATTAATCCCACAGGGACTTGGTGATTAAAAAATATCCACTTTAAGAGTTACTAATTAGAATAAATAAGTGAGAGTGTAACCAATTAATACAATGACTTTGGTAATTATAAACTAAATAGAAAAAAGTAACAACGGTATGAAATTTTGATTGTAAACAATATATGTAAATTTCTAGGGTTGAGACATTACTACACTTCACTTATAACTATGGTTTCTAACTGGTGATGGTGTTTATTATGATTGTTGATTTATGGTGTTGATATTATAACTTGGCAATGTGTCATCCTCTAAGTCATCTACCCAAATTATTCTTACAACTACATCATTTATTAGGGATGTGAGTCTTTAATTCGGATGCATTAAACTATCTTTTTGTTTCATTAACCAAGTAGAGTATTTGGGTATATCACTATACTAAAAACAAACCATCCTTTAACAATTAGATTCTAATGATTAAAGACATGATCCACACTCCTTACATACTTTATTCCATCCCTCAACTCCTATGGTCAATTCATTTTGGGACTTAGATTTATCCTAAAGCTCATGATGCTTTAGAATAGTAAAAAACAACATAAGAATAATCACGTACTTGATAAACATATAAACCAAATATAAACCATTATTACACAATCATGTTTGTAGCCTCAACCATAAAATATGGGGTTTTATCCGCTCATAGTGTTTCAAAAGAATCACCATAAATGAGTTCATAAAGTAAAACTACAAGAAAGCAAAGTTAAAGAACAAAAAATCCTAGTTTGAGCCCTTGGATGAGACTACTTTGTGATGTAAATTCTCTAATTCCCTTATTCTGCAGATACATAGTTGTTGAGATGAAAAGAAGCAAAATGAGCTGAAAAGAGATCAAAGAAGAAAGAGAAGTGCAAAAACTAGAAAACGTATGTAGACTGGGGCTTAGGTACCGCGATCACAGAGTGACCACAACAATCACGGTAAGTCAAGAAGTCTGCATGCTACGATCACTTGAAGAATTCAGCAATCATGAAGTCGCGATCGAGGCAGATCCACATGCAATAGTGGGATAGTGGGATTTTCAGCCAGGGGCAAAGTTGTACAAGTACATAGCCGACCCCAAATTCTCATTTAAAATCTCAAAACCCTTGTACAATAAGGGAGAATCATCATTCTAAGAACCCTACCTCCCATCCTTAGTTTAGGGCTTTTGTAATTTCTTGGAGCTAAGTTAGTACTAACCTTGAGCTAAGAAGACATTAGAAGTGACTTCTAAGTGGAGAATTTGTAAATCCCATTGAGGATTCATTGACACTTAAAGTGTGGTTTGCATTCTCTTTATTTTTTATAAATCAATATAATGGAGATTTTGGTTTAGTTTTGCTTATTATCATTATGAGTAGCTAGTTCTTCCTCTTGGGATTATGCTTGATTAGGGTGCCTTTGTGTGTGGGTTGTGATGTATTTATGTAATATCTAGTTGGTTGATGATGGGTTCTACTATTGTTTGGTTGAATTGGTTGGGTTTTATGGCTGAAAGCCCAAAATACCCAAATTAGTTTGATAGGTACAAATCCCAAGCTCTTAAAAGCCTAAAGGGGTTTCGGTGAACTTTTGGAACCCTCATCATCCTTAAAAAAGGGATGTGGGACCAAGAAAATAATAGACAATTTATGGGCATAGTTTTCTAATTCTCACCATCTTAGACATAAAGGTGATTATCAGGTTGACTATACCATAGGTATCATCCTAGAAATAGGGATACCCAATTGAGGTATTGGGTGGTTTTAAATTGACACGCTCGTTAGTTACTTGAAAGGGTCAATGAGTGACATCTTTGAGGTTGTGTTGAAGAACTAGAATCAAGGAATTTAAACCTATCCTACCACATCATCAACAATTAGAATTTGCACTGAATCATCACGTTCCCATGCATAACTTTCCCCTAGGATAGCATAATGACAAGATCCATGCCTCATTAATTACACTCTAATTATTCTTAGTCTCGAATTAGTCCCTTAGAATACCAAGAGTTACTTTCACATTATAAAAAATTGAAAACCCCCAAACCATCTTGTACCATAGGTTTGAACTTAGAAATTTATTTTGATTTACTCAATCAACACTCAAATTGTTCCTCGTGGATTCGACACTGAGTCTAAGTTGGGTAAATATATTGACAATGACCGCCTTGCAATTAAATATACGTGTAATTTGAGAATTATTAGGCACTCCCTTATCTTATATCCATTAGGGCATGGCACGCACTAGTGCTCCAAATGCCACTTTTCATAGTAGTTAACTTCTTTTGTTTGCCTTCAAGTTCCACACTTTGTGGATGAATTTTTTATCCCTTTAATTACGCTTAACATATTACATTGTCTCCTAGAATATAAAACAACATTAATTAGTGAACACAACACAATGGAGTCCATCGAGTTACACTAGAACAACACATAGCTCAAGCTAGTAACGCTAGTTTTCTCATGTAAACACTATGTGACTAATTTGATTCTACACTACTTTTTATTGAACCTTAAGCACTCTAACCATGTAATTAAACACATAGATACTAAATTACACCTTTTAACACTTCATTATTCATACAAGAAAGAAGTCCTATGCATACAAGAAGTCCTCAAAACAAGGCTAAATATGTAGAGATAGTGACATTTAGGTGTATAAATACACCTAAGATCACTTAGGACTATGGACATAAATTTTGGATGGATAAAATATGCAATTAATCTAATAAATACCTAATTCTGTGTTGATATGATAATATAGAAACCCTTTATGGGTGTTTGCATTTATATGAATCTATGATGTATTGTAATATGAATTATGTGAATATAGATGGTGATAAGGAGATTGTGTAATCTTATAATCTAGTGATTTAGTCTAAATACCATAAAAGGGATGAACTTGATATTATGTGTGTTTTGAATAAGGATAATCTTGCTTAAAGTTAGAGATGGAAACTGATTATGGTATAACAGTGACATAACTTAAGAGCGACCAAGGGTTAGAAGGTATGATATGTAATGGTTTGTGACTAAAGTTAGAATTGTGAGTTGAATGGTTGGATAATGGAATAGTGTCTTGGACCTAGCAATGAACTAAATTTAAGGATTACTAGATAATAGTAGAGTTTTTTAGTCCCGATAGAAATAAAGGAGGATTGGATTAGTAAATAAATTTATAACTGTTGAACTAGAGTTTAGACTCCATTTGGTTGCATATGCACTTCTAAAATGAATAGTTGAATTTGGTGAATATGAATTAACAATTCTTTCTTGAATAACTTGCGAATTGGTCTTGGGCATGCTATAATTTATGAATATGTATTGATAAGGCCTAAATTATAAATTATTGGCTGTCCTTCGGTTATACATGTAATTTGGTGTGTTAAAGAATAATTGTTGTTTAGATGAAATGACTATCTTGAATTTGAACAATTATTTGGAGTGTTTTTCTACTTGTTGCAATGCATGTTCATGAAAGGAAATTGTTGAATGATATAATTCTTAATCACTTATAATAAGGTTATATTATAGGCTTGTTGACTATACAAGTATGATTTCTTATTCTCATTGTGATTGTAATTATTGTGATATCTATTGTTATTATGAGATGTATCAATATTTGGACATATTCATGGAATTTATACTTATTATTATAGTATGTATTGGTATTTGAACATCTTCATAAGCTTATTATTGTAAGATGTATTGGTATTGGATATTTTTATGGGATTGGTTGAAAAAGATTGGCAGGCACTAGATATATGGAATTTTTGATACATAGACAAGAGATCAACAAGAGATCGACCCTTACAGGTCATGGATAGTGGGTGACCATATGACCCTTAGTATGTATGTATGAGGTATTAGTTAGTGTGACAGTTTCTTGAGTATATTAGATCTTGTGCTTATTGTTATTTTATGGCTATTTTCTTTTATCATATCACATCCTTAAGCGTTCTGGGCTAAGGATATAAAAATTGTCTTCTATTTCATTATTGTCTACTTTCTAGTGTATTTGATACAAGGATTAAGTTATTATTCTGAATCATGATTTTGTTGACTTAGCTTATTGTGGTTTGTCATGGTTTATTGACTGGGTCTATTATTGGTAGTCATGATCTTGACTTGGTATATTGTCTATATGGATTTATAGTTAAGTGTTCATGGTTGTACTTGTTTACAAGGTTATGGTTATTTATTCTCAAATACTATTGAGGTTAATTGAGGAGCAAGTCAAATAGACTGGCTTATAATAACTATTTGGGTTAGGAGTTATGATAGATAACATTTGATGTGAAGAGTAATGTATGCTTACTAAGATTAAGTATGAATGGTATAAGGGGAATTTCAGTGGTATAGATTGCCTACTAATAATGAATTGGATACAACTAAGTAGAATAAGAATGGAAATACTTCTTAGATAACATAAATGGATGAAAGTGATGTGAATTAAATTGTTATATAAGTTGACATTCTTTTCTTGTGATTTCTATATTATGTTTATGTGAGTTAACCCTTGTCATCTAATGATACTTACTATTATGTATGGTTATACTAATACTACTCTTTCTATACTCTTTTTTGGGTATAGTCTGATTATAGAATCAGTTGATATTTCTCAAGTGACATGGATAGTGATCTCTAGCATCTTCTACTCATTTCATTTTTATGGTAAAGTTGTCTTTTATTTTGTCTTTTACTATATTAGAAGATCTTGTAATATTATCTAGACTAGGTCCTCGGAGACCATGTTTTCATTTATAGTTTTAGTGTAAAAGAATGTAGCATTTATCAGATTTTGAAATTCTTAATGGAATTTCTTTTAATTTCAACATGTATTTTGAAATGGATGGAAATCTCCTATCTAGGTGGATTGAAATAGGTTCCCTCACGATATGGTTAGTTGGATCGTGATACAAGCTTAACAATAGCAGATTCAACAACATCTTTATAAGATATTATATCTTTCTAATATGTTTCTCTCTAATACTTGCATTGATATTTTTGAAGGTTTAACCTATTGAAAGTTACATGTTAAGAAAAATATCAGATCTAATTAATTCCATAGCTTGTTCTTCCTAGGTTTTGTTGATAAGCCCCAAAAAATCATAAAACATACCAAATGGAGTTCCCGAGATGGATAAGAATTTTATCAATTGCATATTTATTCTAAATCATCTAAGGGGAACTTGAGCCAACTAATATTAAAATCACCCCATGAACTCAGCTTAATAAACTACATAGGAAATAATAGATGGTTACATCTGTTAACAAAAAAGGAGAACAAAAGTTATGAGTGAGAGTTTTTACCCTTTTTAATGGATAATCTACTATAGAGGACTTCTCTAAGAACAACATGCAGGGACGAAGGATCTTATTCTCTTACAAAGTGTAATTGTCGGTAAGGAGGACAAAGACAATCGAGCATTCCAAAATTGACCTTTTCACGTTCCATTTTCTTTTCTGATTTGTGCATTTACTTTTCCTAGATTTTAATTTTACTAGCTTTATTTGGTTTCTTTTTCAAACTTCCTGGATTTGTTTCAAAAATCTTTTCAAAAGCTCAATATATTTGTGTGTTTATATGCTTTTATCTTTAACAAAATCTGTCTTAGCTGGGTCTTTTGCTAAAAGTAAAAATATCCCATGCAAGGAGGAAGAATCCTCTTCTCCAACAAAGCATGACAATCGGTGAGGAGGACGAAGATCATCAAGCTTTCTAGAATTGTCCTTTTTTCTTTTTATTTTGCTTTTTATTTTTTTTTAGATTTTCTTGTCAGATTTTGTTTCATTGGTTTTTCATACACATTTAATTGGTCTTGGAAATTTGGAAAAAAGCTCAATTCATTTATGTACATATGCTCTTTTTATATAATCTATCTTGACTGGGTCTTGTAACACCCCGCCCTTTTTCTAGCTTAATACCGTCCCTAGAATGTCAAAGATATACTTCAAAGATGAATACCTTTTATTGCATGTGATATTTTCTAGATTTAAACTTTCTATTGTGTGGGAAATTGAATGAGCTTTCCATCGATACCAAATTCTCCCAAATCCGACACTCAATTGAGAAGCTATGGTGTTTCTAGTGTTGATAGAGTTTGGATCTTAATTCCAACAAGCCACCGTGATTCCACCGCATCGTGGTAGAATAGCGATAGGACCATCATTGTGTTGCGGTGGAGGCCAATTCAAAATTTGTTAATTTCCAGAGGGTCATCGCAATTTCACCGCATCGTGGTGAATCTCAAAATAGAAATTATCACAATTCAGTGAGTCACCCGATTCGAACGTGTCGTGGTGGTTATCGCGTTGACCCACTCACCGTATTACGGAAAGGACTCAATCAGTAACCCAATTATGAATTTATAATTTCAAGGTCAGTTTAGTATTTTGCCCACATCCCGAAATCGTGAAAACAAATGATTAAGTGTATTATTGAGCATAATATACTCATTATTCATCAAGTTTGTCTCAAAGAAAACTCTAGGCATCAATATTCAAATTTAAGAATCCCCCAAATTCCACCTTTGTTTCTTCAAGAAAGCTCTAAATTGAGGATTCCCAAATCAAGACAATCAAGAATCCATCTTCAAGAATTCAAATAGGAATTCAAATTCAAGTTTCTCCATTCAATTACCAATCAAGGTATGTGGGGTTATGAAAAAGGATAATCCTTTCGTCCTTGTGCCCAAAACATGTTTCAAATTCCAATTTTTACTAAATTTTATATGATTTCCCATGAAATTCAAATTAAGGTTTATACCCATTATTGTTATTTACAAGCTTATCAGATTTTCAGTGATTTAGAAGTTGAATTACATGATTATGTTCATATTTTCATGCAAATTGCAGAAATTTCCAGATTTTGAGTTGATTTATCAATATTTTACATTATCAATCATGAAGATTTTGATGTTTTGACATGAGTTTAATACATGGGTCATTAATCCCTAATCAAAGATTGCTATTTTGAGATTTGTTGAGCTATAATCACCCTATGACTAGATTTCTCTCAGATTATAGATAAAGATTTGACATTTTTTGTGTCAGACTAGATATGAAATCCACTTTAAAGATTTAGATTACAGATTTAGCTTTATAGATATACAATTGATTTTTATTGTAAACCATTATACTATTTTAAAAGTGGATTTTCCTCAGAATGAGCATACAAATTTAATGGGAGTAGTATTTAGCACCGAGATCGGTACGTTACTACGGTTTCATACCCCAGAACTATGTGCCAACAAAGGATTCAGATTGTTCCCACTTCTACGTGGATAAAAGATATGTGATCACTTAGATAGGTTATACTCCCTGGAAAGAGTATGAATCCTATCCGCAACATGAGGATTCCTCTTTAGGGGATTAAGAACGTTGGCCTCCATGAATGCTCATATGGTTTGTGTCAGTTAGAAGAACCTCCCTTCAGATAAAGTATTTTTCCCATGCAGAATAAGTTTTTAGATTTCTAAACCCTTAAGATAAAGAGTTTTTCGTATAGTTTAATAGTAAAGATTTTCAGAAAACTAAGTGTAAAGGCTCATAATTTTATTTAGATTATGCTTTACAGAAAGATAAGAGTTACAGATTTCATCCTTCATATTTCAAAATTAAGAGTGAGTCCTTTTTTCACTTAGATAGTATGATTTAAAGTGAAAATACAAGTGCAGCTTTTAGAACTGAATATTATGACTCACTAGATTTATAAACTATGATTTGCTTCTTATTATTACAAATTTCTGTTTTTAGATATTCCAGCTTAGGTGAGTTATTTTCATTTAGCATGCATTGTTTAACAAATTGTGATGATGAGATAATGTTTTACTTATGTATTCACCTCTATATACTCAGTACATCCTCAAAGTGCTGATCCACATATATGTCTATATGCTACATTTTCTCATAATATAGGTATCAGTTCAGTTGTAGAACGCATACCATATTCAGAAGTTTGCAGTTTTCAGTCAGCAGGTGATGAGTCCTCTTTATGCAAGGGCTCGAGTCAATTATATAGTTTGAGCAGTATTGTATTTTTCTTTATTCAGTTGTATTGATTTAGGATAGTTGAGGGTCATGTCCCAGCTACCTATAGTCAATACTAGTAGAGGCTTCATAGATAGTCAGTAGAGTTAATGTATTTGATTCCAGTATTGTTTTGTAAAAGCAGAGTTATAAACATTTTAATCTAGTTTTGTATTGATCAGATTCAGAAAAGAGTTATCTTTCGCTCATTTAGATTAGATTTATGTATTTTATTTAGTTGCTTATGAGTTATTCTAGTAGAAGGGTTACCTTGGGATCACTTGTTGTCCTAAGCACCGTGTGACATCTCGAGGCCATTTTTGGGGCGTTACAGGTCTTTTGCTAAAAAAATCTCCATTGCAATTTTATTTCTTTTAGATCATTTAAATATATGAAGTCTTTTGGTTTACATTTTTTAAAGTTATTTGCCGGATTATACCATTTCTTTATACCAAACAAACTATGTACACCAAAGGGCAACATCTGAGCCAAAATAATAGCAAAATCTTGAAAAGAAAAAAAAACAAACAACAAAGAATAGATAAAATCTCAATCGATAAAAGAGGGGAAGTATGTAAAAGATCTCAAATTCAAAACTCTTCAATCTTCCATGGCAGTCGGGTTACTCTTCTTCGATTGGGACTACTCTGATCTAACAATGGTTGGATTGATACTATCAAAAGAGACGCTAAATCAAAAGCAGTAACCGTAATCTTTAAAAGACAATTGGGTACCTAATTAAGAAGGAAAATATTGCTACTACTCTTCTTTATTCCAATGAATTCACTTTTCCTAATATAATCATGTTGTAATTTAGTTTAGTTACATGTATATGAAAGTTCATGTTTCTTTTTTCAGTGTCTCTCTATCACCTGAGTTTAATGAGTTTTGATAGCACTTTTATATTTGCAAGATCTTTGAATTCCTTCTGCCACAAAGATATGTAAACAATGTACTTTTTACTAATCATAATTTTATTCCCCTTTATAGATCTTGATGGGTTGAATCTCAAAACATATTATTACCACCCTCAAAGATCTAGATTTAGGAGAACAATATAATTTATAACTTATATGACGATTGAACTTATTTCTTGTTACATGTACCTAATTTATGTGCCTTTTTCTGAGATAATGTCTTGATTTGGTATTAGAAGGACACCCCTAATCTCTCATCAATTTTAAATACTCAAAAATCTTGAAATTACTTAAAACATTAGTAAATAATAGATGATAACTAATATTAGCCTTCTATGAATTTGATGGTAACATGCCCTAAGCATTTTTATCATTATTTAGTTAACATTTATTGTTAATATCTTAAAATTCTCCTTCGAATAAGAGTGCCTCATTTGTCTAAATTGTGTATCCTCTTTCCATCACCTGGAATGTATTGTAAATGAATAATTTTATAATCACCTACAAAAACAAAAACAAGGTTTACAAAATAATCAGCAAGAATATTTCCTTCCCTAAAGAAATGTTGGACTTTTATTGATAAAGAACTCCTCTACATGTCAACAACATTAACTTATGAAGTGAAACTCTAAGGAATATCCCATCCCCTTCTAAAATCTATACAATGACTAAAGAATCAAACTCAGTAATGACATGCGAAATCATATTCTCTTTTTAATAAACCAAACTTTCTTTAATAGCTCCAACTTCAACAATCAAATTAGGTATCAAGAATTTCAAATCCTTTAACCACAACTAGATTTCCTAAGTGATTTTGATACAAAGGATTGTAGAGCTAGGACCAAGATTACCTCTAGATACTCTATTAGTATTACATTTAAACTAATTAAGAGGAAGAGGGATCCATCTCACAATTTTGATCATTGTACCCTTTTAATTCTGCAATGATTTGGGGCCACTTATTTCTTCCATATTCACCTTGAATCTAGCTTTCATCAGCTTAAGAATTATATCATTAATCCCCCAAATAACCATTCCTTCTAAAAATGATCCACCAGGTAGATAGCATTTTTTCTTTTCCATAAAAACCAGAGAATAATAATAGGTATATTCTAAAAAAACCACCTTCATTCCATAGTTTCCTTCTATTGACCATCAACTTCTTATAGTTTTCTTCAAATTAAGCGTAGATTCTACAACACCAGTTGAACTAAAATAGTGATGCCAAATCGTGTTAGCTAATTTACCTTCTATAAAATGTTGAATGGTCTCTATTTATAGTATAGAATAACACTTACAATCCTGCGATATGTTAGGGTTCCAACAATGCATAAGAGCTCTTATAGGAATTTCACCTAAACAAATTCTTCAAGCAAGAGAAGAGAATTTGAATGATATTGTAACACCCCGCAAAATCCTAACCTTAATTCAGTCCATTAATGTTTGTTACGGGGAGGGGGGGTCCTATACTTAGAATGTTCTAGCTAAGTTTCTAGACTTCGTTTATTTTAGCCTTCAAAAGTTTGCAGTCTCATTTTGTGACTTTAATGCCCATTAATGGTCTGTATTCTTGCTAATTCATGACCAAGAAGGTCAATAGGTGTTCCCGGATAAGTTTTGGATTTTTTAGAACTTGTTTAGACCATGTTCGAAATCCCAAAACAGTGGACCAACACGATCTTAGTACGCCGCATCGTCAATCACGTTGGTTGATATTGTTGCAGGTTGCAAGGGTCAAAGTACTGAGGCTCGATGTGATGATAGTGCGACGCATCGACTATCACATCGATGCCATGACACGCCGCGTCGCTAATAGCATCGGTACCTAGTTCTCAATCATTTAAAAGCCACATCCTCAGGGTTATTTTTGTCTTTTTCCCACACCCTTCAGCCCTCATAACACGAAATTTAGCCCTCTTTTGGCTAATTCTATTCATTATTCACAAAATCCTCAAGAACAAAACCCTAGGGCTATCAATTCAAGACTCAATATCCAAGGGATTCAACCATCAACCTTCAAGAATTCACCAACTAAGGTATGTAAATTGTTCATCCAAGGGTTTCTTCCACCATTGGAGTCCAAGAAACCTTTTCAAAAACTCAAGATAATGTTTTTTGATGAATTTCCTAATTTAGTTTGATTGTGTTCATGACTATTATGTTAATGGGTTCTTTAGTTCATGATTTAATTACAATGTCTATGTGAACTAAAGTGATATATGTGTAGTATGATGTGGAACCATGTTAAATCCTTGAAATTTTTCAATGGGAATATGAATTATGATGCCTATTTGTTATATAGGTTTATGTGCATATGTTTTTCTCACCAAGTGTTTGATGAATTGCTCATGTGAGTTAATAAGTGCAAAAAATCAAGCCATGCTTGTTATGTGAAAGTTGTATCATGCAACTTTTTGACAAATTTTTTATAAGAATAAAATAATGCCATGTTATAGTATACTAATACGTATTCCCCATTTATGTAGAAGTAATGCATCTCAAGTGGTTGTTGAAATATCTAAATGAATGAATGATAAACATGTAGCCACTGTTGAGCTTTTAAGCTTATGCCATGATTTACATATTATGCTATTGAGTCCTGAGGGTACTTGTAACAGATAATTTAGCTGTGTGCCTAGATCCAGTGTCAGTTTTCACGATACTCATAGTCAAGCCATGATCAGTAGAACTCAGTCAGTCATGTGACTCAAAAAAATTCAGTAAATTTAGTATCAGTTCAGTCCCATTCAGTAATCTTAGTAATCTTAGGAATCTCAGTGAACTCAATTAGTCATCATGTCTCAGTAGTATTCAATTCAGACCTTAGTAAACTCAGTCAGCTAGCAGAACTAAGTAGCATTCTATTAGTTAATGGAATTCAGTAGTATTCCATCAGTAAATAGAAATCCAGTGAACTCAGTTCAATCTAGTTAATCAAAAAAATCAGTGACAGATCAGTCCAGCCTAGTATGAACTTGGAAATCAGTTATTTGTCTATTTAGTTAGAAGTAGGATTCAACACCGAGTGAACCCATAGATGAGGAAACACACTGTCAGCTAGTAGAGAGTGTGATCCTTAGTAGCAATCCCTATGTTCCAGAACTACGTAACCAACATAGGTTGAGATGTACTTCTACGAGTCTAGGGACTATACATCTCATTTGAGTTTTCCTTACAGGAGGGGTTAAAGGAAGAGCTCATTGTTAGAGAAGGTTTACTCATAGCTTTTCTTCACCCGTGGCATGATACTGACATCCTTTCAGCTGGGATTCCAGGTTGGACCCCACCAGTTCATATTCGGGGCATGTCGGTTAGATAATTACCTCCCATAGTCTCAGTTTTAGATTCAGTCTCAGTAATAGAACTCAGTTCAGTTCTACAAATATCAGGACTATTAGTTATAGTCGCTCAGCATAGTACAAAACTTAGCTAGTTCTATCAGAATCAGGACAGTTAGATATTAGTACAGAACTTAGCTAGTTCTATCAGAATTAGGACTGTTAGATACAGTTATCCAGTTCAGTCTAAAAGTCAGATAGTTCTTTAGATTCAGGACTGTCAGATACAATCACCCAGTTCAGTAAAGAACTTAGATAGTTTTTCAGTATTAGCATACTCAGTTATTAGTTATCAGTCATATAGTACCAGTAACCTCAGATATCGATTACCCGTAAACTCAGTAAATCCATATTGTCAATAGACTCAGCTATTCAGTATCCTAGTATTAGTAAACTCAGATATCAGTACATCAGTATTCAGTCTTGTCACGACCTCAGTTATAGTTACGTATTCATACATGTATTCCTACGTTCATGTATACAGTCAGTTAGTATTGTTCATGTATATGAACCCTTTGTATTCACCTTACCTCACTTGCATACCAGTACATTCAATCTTAATTAGTATTTTGGCTATGGTGTTTTCTACCAAAGGTTTTGAAGCACGAGCTCTCGAGCATCCTTAGAAGATCAAATGTTTAGCAGCCAGACTAGCAGTGAGTCCTTATCATTCAAGGATAGCATGATTATTTTATTTCTTTATTATATCAGTAGTTTAGAGTTAGTTGGGGATATATCCCATCAACTCTTTAGATTTTAGATAGTTTAGAGGCTTTCAGATTACAGCATGTTTCAGACAGTTTATTTCAGTTTTGGGTATTGTTATACCCCATTATAGACATTATTTTATATTCAGTATTAGTTTAGTTTTGAACCTCATAGCCTTAAATATTATATTCCATATATTTATAGTATATTATTCAGTGCTCAGCTACAAATATCAGTCATGGGTTAGCTTATGGTCCTTTAGGGTCATGAGCATCGTGTAACGTTCTAGGTACCAGATTCGAGGCATTATAAACTTAGTATCAGAGGCTAAGGTTCAACAGTGTCCTAGGAAGTCTGAAAAGTCATATCTAGTTGAGTTTTATCCAATTATTTTCTCAGTCTAATATGCTTCTTCCTCTCACTTACATAATATTCCTTCCAAAGGGGCAAGCGAAAGAACAATCAGTAATCAGTTAGCACCTCAGCCCGTTCAGGTAGATCCCCTAGATAAACACATTTCCCATGTAGAATTCAAGACTGCATTCACTACTCTAGACAATTCAGTCACAGCTCAGAATGAACAACCAACTGTTATTCCAGATTTGAGACTTCACCTGAATAAATCCTCCCCTATTCTCTGATTCTAAGTCTGAAGAGGGTCTATAAGAGTTTTTTGACCAGGATCAGAAAAGTCCTCCTGGTGCATCCACTGGTATGCTACAAATCCCTTATTTACTTATTCATGTTTCTTCAGATTTAGGATCTTCTTTTCTTTGTAACTCCTTTTATAGTAGTCAACTTTAAGGTCAGACCAAATGTTAACAGGATCTTTTTCTAGTATCTACCCCAGTGTGTCAGTCTAACATAGCACGACAGGTATTCAGTAACTCTCAGGTTATGATATCTCATAAATTCAGTCCTTCAGACTATAGTAGTAATGCCAGTATGTGTAGAAAACCAATAAGGGAAGATGATTCCTGACCCATTCCTACCTTAGTGCAAAATTTTGTACTTCAACCCTCCTAATACTTAAGAATACTTTACGTTTCAATCCCACGAGTACAACTTATATCCATGTGTTTTTCATAGAATAGTTTGTGTTTTAAGTTCCTTGTATGAGGATCCCAAGTTCATCTAATGTTGCAGATCAAGTTTGATGAATTCAGAAATTCCAAACCCCAGTTCGTGCAGTTCATGACTCATGCACTCATGTCATTCTTTACAGTATGCTTAGCCAACACAATTTATGAATTCACTCCTAGTGTTTAGTCAAACTCAGATTATGAAATATATATCCATAGTTTAGATCCCTCGGTGAATCTGTAGTATTGATGTTCCATCCCTCAGCCCTCAGTTACAGCGTCATTCATCAATCAGTATTTAGTAAAGGAATCAGATAGTCCTACAGAACCATGACCTTCAGTTATATGTTATTTAGCCATCAAAATTTAGTACTTCAGTACCAGTCTAACCCTCAGTTATCAGGAACTAGCATTCAGTCCCAGTTACAATCTTAGTTAATGTTATAGTCTCAATTACCATCTTAGCTACAATCTCAGTCCCTGTCCAAGTACAGTCAGATCATAGACTTAGTTTACATTTAGGATTACTCTACCATAGCATATGACCACGAGTTATTCAGTTATTGGTATTTCAGCATCTCAGTTACAGAATGTTTCTGAGTCATGTCATACGCTTGGTCTCGCAATTTTAAGTAATACAGTTTTAATAAATCCATCCCCAATCACCTCATGTTACTTAGTCAGTCCTTACCTCCTATGCATAATACTTTACAGCCACAGGCTAGTTATTTAGACTAAGTACAATTCAGTTTATATGCCCAGCATTCATCTATCTGTTATTCAGCTAATCAGATCAGTTAGTATATTTATGCATTTATGCTCAACACCATGTGAACCTTTTTAGTAGTCTTAGTTGCAGTGCATAAGGTTTAGTCACTTTATCTTAGATGATGTTTCATAGGCCTTGAATTCTAATATAAGAATCCCAGCCATGTAGTGATCTCTTATTCTAATGTACTGCTCAGACCAGGCCAAGATTTGTTTTCTCTCTTTAGTCATTAGAACTCTATAGAAAGAGTGTCATAGAAATAATCCAGTCGAGTATAAGTTTTCAGCATGAGTTAGTCTGTAGAGCCAGTAGTTCAGTTTAGCAGTCAGGTGAATAAGTTCGGATGATGTGATTTCCATCTCTCTATCTAGTCGCACTATCTGGAGTCTCATAAATGTGATCATACTAAGATGGACTAACCAGGTAGTTTCGTATTCAGCCCAGTTCATGCATCATGTCTTATTTTTAGATCCTAGATAATAAGTCACAATTTAGTTCCTGCTGCCTTGTGCATCGCCCCAGTTTTCCTCAGTATCTCAGCAAAGTCAGCCCAGTATTTTTCAAGGGACATAGTGTCCCAAGGAGGAGATACAGTATAATTCCCTGAACCTTCATAACATAAATATGCCACTTTATCTTTTTATAATGAATCCAGTTTGGGGTAAGAAGTACTCATGAGTTGACCCTCAAACTCCGATCTCAGTCGTAAGCCACGTATTCAAGGTACTTAGTTCAGATCATGATATTCAGCTCATGTATCATTTTCTAGAATTAGTTACATTCTTATGTTTTTGCTTATGCATATCTAGTAACTAATTTAAGTCTCATTAGTATTTTTTAGTTTAAGGAAACAGTCTCCCTTGAACTTATCCAGTTTCATAGTCAGATTTCCATTATAAACTTGGTATCAATTACCATTGCATATTCAGTCATGCAATCATGTGTCAGATCAGTCATGTATTCATGCATCAGATATGCATGTTCAGTATAATATTTTTAGCTTATCAGTCATGCCAGTCATGAATCATGTATCAGATATGCATGCTCAGAATAAATTTCAACAAATTAGTAATGTCAGTCATGCACTCATGTTTTAGTTGTTCATGTTCAGCATGTACTTTGGCTTATCATTTTTCCCATCTGAATTAGTCTTATTTAAGAATGAATGTTCCTAAGGGGAGATATTGTAAGACCCTGCAAAATCCTAAGCTTAATTCAGTCCATTTATGCTTGTTAAGGGGGGGGGGGTCCCATACTTATAAGGTTCTAGCTAAGTTTTTAGACTTAGTTTAATTTAGCATTTAAAAGTTTGCAGTCTTATTTTGTGACTTTAATACCCATTAATGGTCTGTAGTCTTGCTAATTCATGACCAGGAAGATCAATAGGTTCTCCCGGACAAGTTTTGGATTTTTTAGAACTTGTTTAGACCATGTTTGGAATCCCAAAATAGTGGACCAATGCGATCTTAGCGTGCCGCATCGTCAATCACGTTAATTGATATTATTGCAGGTTGCCAGGGTCAAAGTACTGAGGCTCGACATGATTATGGTGCAAAGTGTCAACTATCGCATCGATGCCATAACACGCAACGTTTCTAATAATGTTGGTGCCCAGTTCTCAATCATTTAAAAACTCTGTCCTCAAGGTTATTTCAGTCTTTTTCCTACACCCTTAGCCCTCATAACACGAAATTTAGCCGTCTTTTGGTTAATCCTATTCATTATTCACAAAATCCTCAAGAATAAAACCCTAGGGCTATCAATTCAAGACTCAATTTCCAAGGGATTCAACCATCAACCTTCAACAATTCACCAACTAAGGTATGTCAAGTATTCATCCAAGAGTTTCTTTCACCCTTGGAGTCCAAGAAACCTTTTCAAAAACTCAAGATAATGTTCTTTGATGAATTTTATGATTTAGTTTGATTTTATTCATGACTATTATGTTAATGGGTTCTCTAGTTCATGATTTAATTACAATATCGATATGAAGTAAAGTGATAGATGTGTAGTATTATATGAAACCATGTTAAACCCTTGAAATATTTCAATGGGAATATGAATTATGATGCTTATTTCTTGTATAGGGTTATGTGCATATGTTATGCTCACCGAGTGTTTGATGAATTGCACATGTGAGGTAATAAGTGAAAGAAATCATGCCATACTTGTTATGTGCAAGTTGTATCATGCAAGTGTTTGACAAATTATTTATGAGAATTAAACAATGCCATGTTATAGTATGCTAATACGCATTCCCCATTCATGTACAAGTAATGTATCTCAAGTGGTTGTTGAAATGTCTAAATGAATGAATGATAAACATGTAGCCACTGTTGAGCTTTTAAGCTTATGCCATGATTTACATATTATGCTATTGAGTCCTGAGGGTACTTGTAACCGATAATTTAGCTGTGTGCCTAGATCCAGTGTCAGTTTTCACGATACTTATAGTAAAGCCATGATCAGTAGAACTCAGTCAGTCATGTGACTCAAAAAAATTCAGTAAATTTAGTATCAGTTCAGTCCCATTCAGTAATCTTAGTAATCTTAGGAATCTCAGTGAACTCAATTAGTCTTCATATCTCAGTAGTATTCAATTCAGACCTTAGTAAACTCAGTCAGCTAGCAGAACTAAGTAGCATTCTGTTAGTTAATGGAATTCAGTAGTATTCCATCAGTAAATAGAAATCCAGTGAACTCAGTTCAATCTAGTTAATCAAAAAAATCAGTGACAGATCAGTCCAGCCTAGTATGAACTAGGAAATCAGTTTTGTATTTATTCAGTTGGGAGTAGGATTCAGCATCGAGTGAACCCAAGGATGAGGACACACACTATCATCTAGAAGAGGGTGTGATCCTTAGTAGCAATCCCTGCATTCCAAAAATACGTAGCCAGCGTAGGTTGAGATGTACCCCTACGAGTATAGGGATTATACATCTCATTTGAGTTTTCCTTATAAGAGGGGTTAATGAAAGATCTCCCTATCACAGAGGGTTTACTCACAACTTGTCTTTACTCGTGGCATGATACTAACACCCTTCTAGCTGGGGTAATAAGTTTGACCCCACCTATTTATATTTGGGGTATGTCAGTTAGATGATTACCTCCCACAGTCTAAGTTTCAAATTCGGCCTTAGTAATAGAACTCAATTTTATTCTACTGAAATTAGGACTCTCAGATACAGTCGCTTAGCTCAGTATAGAACTCAGCTAGTTCTATCAGAATTAGTACTATTAGATACAGTCATCCAGTTCAGTCTAGAACTCAGATAGTTCTTTATATTCAGGACTGCCAGATACAGTCACCCTGTCCAGTAAAGAACTTAGATAGTTTTTTAGTATCAGTATACTTAGTTATTAGTTATTAGTAATATATTACCAGTAACCTCAAATATCAGTTACCTTTAAACTCAGTAAATCTATGTTGTCAATAGACTCAGCTATTTAGTATCCCAATATTAGTAAACTTAGATGTCAGTACATCAGTATTTAGTATTGTCACGACCTTCGTTACAGTTATGTATTCATGAATGTATTCCCATGTTCATATATATAGTCAGTTAGTATTGTTCATGCATATGAACCCTTTGCATTCAGCTTACCTCACTTCCATACCAGTATATTCAATCGTACTGATGCATTTGTGCTATGTTATTTTTTTACGATGGGTTTAGAAGCACGAGCTCCCGAGCATCCTTAGTAGATCAGACGTTTAGTAGACAGAATAGCAGTGAGTCCTCATCATTCGAGAATTGTATAATTATTTTATTTCCTTATTATTTTAGTAGTTCGGAGTTAGTTAGAGACATGTCCCACCAACTCCCCAGATTTCAGACAGTTTAGAGTCTTTCAGACTACAACATATTTCAGATAGCTTATTTTAGTTTTGGGTATTGTTATACCCCATTACAGACATTGTTTTATATTTAGTATTAGTTTAGTTTTGAACCTTATGTCCTTACAACTTATATTCCACATATTTACTAGATATTATTCAGTTCTCAGTTACAGATATCAGTCATGGGTTAGCTAAGTGTCCTTTGGGGTCATGAGCACCGTGTAATATTTCGGGTACCCGATTTGGGGCATTACAGGTATTCCATTCATCCATAACTATTGTGAATCCTCATTTTAAATACCTTTATACATCTTTCATAGTGAATTTTCCAGTACTCTTCTTAGTCCACCAAGGTTTGTCCACCTGATTTCCTAGCTGCACGTAACTCGTATTTACTTTTGATATGCTCTACTACAACTTCTGGGATAAAATCTCTTAGTGCATCATAGTTGCACCTTTCTAATGATAATAGATATCTTATGTCTTTCATTAGATAACAAGTATAGAATTTAGAGTGATGCAAGCGTAAAGTATCATGATCAGTTCACTTATCACACTAAATAATAAAGTTACCTCCTCTAGGTTACCACCATAAATTTAGTTCTATTTTAGTTCTATTTAAGTTCTATTCTCAAGCATGTGCTTTCAAACTTGAGATCCCCCTATTCCATTAAACCAAAGTAGGAACACTTTTCTTATAATATATATTCCTTAGAAACTTAGACCACAAAGTGGTTTGAGTCTTGAATCTTCACCACATTTTAGCATACAAAGCATGAGATACATCAAACATAGACCTAAAACCAAGACCCTCTTCTTATTTAGGTAGACAAACTTTTGCCCATTCAAACCAATGTTTAATCATGTCAAATTACTTATTGCCTAAATACAATTTAGCAAATATCTTATTTAAATCCTTGCTAAAGCACTAAGGGAGAGTAATCATAGAAAGGAATACTTTCAAGAACATTAGTAAGAAGCACCTCTTTACCCCCAAAAGAGTGCATTTTTCCCTTCTAGGCTAGCAGTTTCCCTTTTACTCTCTCAAACAAATCTGTATAGTATTATTTCCTTTTTCTATCATGAGTTATGGGAAAGACTAAGTATTTCATAGGAAAAGAGGTCCTAGCTATTCATGTATATTGTTCCACCTGATTAGAGATTGCTACAGCTATATTTTGGCGTAAATAGTAAAAACTATTTTCCTTATTCACCTTTTGACAAGATTTCTCCTTATAATCATGCAATGCTAACATAATTTTCTCAAATATTAAGCATGAAAAGATGCAAAAATTATAGTATCATCAGAAAAATCTAAATCATTCAAATTTACAATCCACTTATGCATCTCATACCCTACTAACTGAGTGTTTTCAAATAAGGAGTTAGGAGATCTAAATACCACCTTTGCTGAAATTATGAAAAGAGCTGAGGAAAGAGGATCCTCTTGTTTTAATCCTTTGGTAGAATGAAAAACTACATGAGATTATACATTAACCAACATAAATTAGTAGTTATTTAAAATTAACCTCCAAATCATATCTATAAATTTGTCAGAGAATCCCATCTTTCTTAGTACCTTAATATGAAAATACCATGACATTCTATCATAAGCTTTTGCTATATCTAGCTTTATAACTACATTAGAAGGCTTCCGTCTTTTGGTAATATCAATTATCAACTTCTGAGCAAGAAGAATATTTTTTTAATAATACTTCTCTCCTTGACAAATTGAGACTGATTTGTAGAGATTAAGTTAGGCAACAAGTTTACTAGATAATCATAAAAATTTTTTGACAGAACCTTATTTACAAAGTTACTCAAGCTAATAGATCTCATATAAGAGAAGTTTTTTTCTTAGGTATGAGGACCATATTAGTATGAGTAATGTACTGTGGTAGAGTATTACTAGCAATGAAATCATGCACCATTCCTCAAATATCTAAACCCATTATATCCCAACAAACTTGAAAAGATTTGATAATAGGCCATTAGACCACTTGAGCTCTCCCTATTAAGTTTAAAAACTGCATTCTTCACCTCTTTAGTATCTGGTATATCCCCTAAGCTAGTAGTCTCCTCTTCAGCTATTAATTCAGGAATAATAATGCAAAACTAGAAGCATCCCTTACCTAGTGAAACTACTTCTGAAAATGAGAAACTTCTGACATGAGATCTCCACTTCTTCCCTTCAACCAGACTATAGATGATTTTGATATTCTTATCCTTACTTTCCAACTATTCATAACCTTTTTATTATTTCCAAAACTTTTCTTAAAGGACAAGAAATATATTTTTTCAGCCTTGGTTCTTTCCATAAAGCACCGATTTTTAACTAAAAGGAAAATCTTTAAATAATTTCTCCTTTATTCTTGTTATCTCCTATAGAATATTAAGTTTCTAAAAAATATTTCCCTAAAGTCTCCCTGTTTCACAATATTAGAGCTCTTTTATTCTTCTTATCTCCCTCTTATAGCCTAAGAAAGGATTAGGAGAACATTGAGTATCTCAATTTTTCCTGATCATTTCCTTGAAAAACTCATGTTTAGTCCATAGACTCAAGAACCCAAAAAGGTTTTCTTATTACTAGATGATCTATATACACAAGAAATGAGAAAATAAGTATGATCAGACTTTGTTCTAGGTTAGTTCTCCACTTTTGAATGCGAGAATTCACCAAGAAAAATATTATTAATCAGGACTCTATCTAACCTTTAGAAAATATTTTCCTTCCCTTCCTTCACATTCCACCGTATGAAGGGGCTCCACTTTAGTTGCACTTGAGTAAGTTCATTTGATTCCATACAGGTCTTAAAATCTTTTAAAACATCCACTACTAGTAGATCCCCGATCATTTTCTCCCTATTACAAACCATATTTAAATCTTCTCCAGTAAGCCATGAATAAATCATTTCACTAACTACTTGATATATCTCATCCAACAATTCCAACAATTTTATTTTTTCAAATTTAGCATGTACAATAATTGTATATAGACTAAAATCAATATTTTGATTCTTCAAAAAAATAGTAAGTTGATGGTCTAAATTTCTTACTACTATAACATGATATCTATAATTAGAAAAATTTCATATCTTACCATTGTTGTTATGACTAACCTTAGGTATTTTAGTATTTTTTGTAGCTATTAATGTATCTCACAGGCTGAAAAAGCTCCACCAAGGAAAAAAATACAAACTTTTTAAAATTATGCAACATTTATATCCTTTGAAGTGAACTCAGAGCCCTTTTACACCTTATATTCCATAAGAGTGCCTCCATGTCATTTAAATTTTTTGGAAGTAACTACCTGTTTGGATGAACTCTGAGAGATGGAGCAGATTTCCCATTCCTTTTTCTTGCCTTTTCTTGCTGACTTTACTCGATTCAACACCCCAGGAGATGATAAACATCTTTATAGATTTGTTCTTTTGAAGATTCTAGCCCTGTATCATAATCAACAACTTTTATCTCTTCTATGTCATCAAGTTCTGGAATATCTATCTTATGGATGAGACTGTTGTGCAATGTAGATTTAGGTGATTCTAAAGGAATTTTCACCACTTATAACTTATCAGTTTGATTTTTTGTCGATATCCCAACTACTGCTATATTTTTATATCTATCATTATTTTTTCCTTATTATTGAATTGTTTCTGCTACAATAAAGGATTTAAACCTTTGTATTAATATTATATGTATCTTTCTCTCTGTATATCAAATTTATCATGTTGTTTAAAACTAATATCATGCTTTTTATGGTTTGCAGGATTGTTACATATAGAGACTAAGTCAGACAAACTTTTTCCTTTAGTAAAAAGTACATCCAAATTATGGTTTTGGCATACTGCCCGCTCCACTATTTTACTAAATCCTCTTATCCTTTCCTAATTCCATTACAATTATTTACATAGCAATCTTCATTGTTACTTTGCGCTACTTCTTGATGGTCTAATATTTTACATTGCTCTGTAGGCTCTTTTCCTACTTTGTTAGATGACTATTGAATATCATCTTACAAAAAAAAACGTAAATATTTTTTATTCCCACTCCTTTGTTGAAAAATTTCATCCTTATTAACTTGGAAAGGAATATCACTTGTATCATTAATATCTATGATACTTTGCTTGATACCTTCTTGTGTGTTCTCCTTTTGAGCAGTGCTTCAAACTTGTTCTCTACAAAGGTGGTTTGTAATGACCTAATTTTTGGTGATGGTGTGAATTATTTATTTTTATGTAATTTGGTCATTTTACCAATCCTCGTTGTTACTATATGTTATTTATAAGGTGTGGGGATGATTGAGATGGTTCTCAATATGGTTCAAGTAATTTATGCGAGTTTGTGGCATTTGATTGTTAAAAAGGCTTTAAATTGACCTCAATCAACATTTATTATTTTGTGCATTGGATGGAAAAACTGACTGTGCCAGCAAATTCAAAACATCAATTTTAGGTTGGTAACATAGTTGATGTGATTTTATGGCTTTCATAGCTTATTTCGACCCTCAATTCAAAAGGTTGTGAAATTGGGTTTTCAGTGTAAATTTTTTGAAAATAACATTTTTATCAAAAATCTAATAGCTCCATTGAGTTTGGCGCATCAACTTTAGTCTAGTAGCATAGTTCATTTCCATTCTTAGGATTCCACATGAATTTCGAGGGCTTCATGGAGAATTGGAAGTTTTCAAGTCTCCAGTTATTGCACCACTTAGCTGGTGCACCCGTTTAAGTGAGATTTTGGTCATTGAAGTGACCTGGCAGTCAAATGGGGGTATTGCTTAGTGATTTCCCAATTATGTAAGCGGTTGTCATATAAGCAATAATGTGGTCACTTATGTGACACTTGGTGACTGGGCGGATATTGCATAAGCAATACCTGGTCTCTTAAGCGATGTCCATTTAAGTTACCCGGTGTTTGCTTAAGCGATGATTGAGTGCTATTTATACCCCATTTTTACTGTTTTCACCATTTTTTAGACTTGGGTCTTGGGGTTTTGAGTTTTTGGTGATTTCTTTCATTTTCGAGTTTGGGTAAGCTCCAAATCCCTATTTCAAATATTTTTTTTTGGTTCTTGTCATTTAAATCTTATTAAAACTTTAATTCAAAAGTGGGCAATACGGGTATGGTTGCTTTTCTTTTGATGTGTGGATTCTATATTTGTATGTTTTAGTTATTTTGGGTCTATTCGTGAGTAGATATCTCTCTATTGAAGCCTTTTTAGACTAATTTTTACCATTTGAGGTAGGTTATGGTTTAACTTCCTTTATATTGGGTTAGATAGTTAATTGTGATATAAAATCATGTTATGGGTGTGGGAACTAATCATGAAATTGATTTATTGTTGTGTTGTGCCCATGTAGAGGCCTATGTTGTTGGTATTTGGTGGTTTTGAGACATTATTTGCTATGTGTGATCGTGTGGGGTCTTATGTGATATTGTTGTCCTTGTGTATGTCTATTTTATTATACTTTTTTCTAGTGAAAAAGCCTAAATTAGAATTTTTGTGGTATCAATAGCATATTGTGTATATTTTACTCTACTGGCATATGGATTATATTGGATCATAGATGATTGGCATATAGACCAGATTTTGTCTCACATGGATTGGTACATTGGTTGGATATGTAAATTCTCATTCTTGTTGGATGTGAGCATTACATCCTCATATCATAGACATTCAATAAACATTGGTACCACCATGGAAATATTAGAAATATTGTCTTTTTCTAACAAAAAATATGACATCTTTAAATACCCTTTGGTGGTATATATGCCAAAGAGGAGTTATGATATTGAATTGGTATTGGATATTGTATTCTATACGGGTTTATGAAGCTCTCATGGGTCCTACCTCGGGAGCACAGCTCAGTAGGTGTACGAAGGTTGCGCGATAGCATCATGCATCATATCATCATCCTCTTCATTACATTTTATACACTGTGAACATTTTGTGTTGTATTTTCAATCTTTATGTTATATCTATCTATTTGTGCTTCATTCTGTACTTATATTCTAGTATATGTGTTTATTGTAGAGATAGAGTAGGTTATCGTTTGGCATATTTTCTTATTATACGTGACTTGCCTATAGTGTGTATTTTATATGATTTATTTTCTACTTTGCTCAGTCGGCTATGATACCCAATAAGTACAAATGGACCACTCATTCTGTGCCCTTTCGATGCAAATCCAGGAATGAGTGTACCTCACAATAGCTGATTCAAGCGATATTTGGAGTACTTTTGAGGTAGAGATCTATCAATGCTTCGAGAGTTGATCTATTACCTACTTTTATTTAGATTATGTATTTTGAGACAAATTCTGATCCTTTTGGACTTTCAGGCGTATATTTTTCACATTCGAGATACATTAGTTGGTTCTTAAACTATGACACCAGGTTTTGGGATATTTTTATGGCACTTTTGGTTATGTATTTCCTATTATTTATTGGATATATGTGGTTTGACTCTATTCTAGGAGTCTTGGCTTGGATTTTGGTATTCTTTTCTCATTACATATCAATTTTGGTGATAGACTTATTTATCAAGGCTTGCCGCAACAAGTGCTATCATGACACCTTTGTTTTTGGGTCCTATCAAATTGATATCGAATCTAGGTTCATTAGTCTCATTAGTGTAACAACAGAGTGTCTAGAAAAGTATCACAGATTGATATGTAGACTGTTGTATATATCTTTGAGTGGTTATAAGATATCTTTAGGAAACTTCCCTTATTTCATTCTATATCATGTTAATCTTTCTGTACCTTGTGTTCTAAATCATATTTTTCTCTTTTTTGCATAAATGGTAAGGACTAGATTTGGTCAGGTTAGAGATATTGAGCCATCATTCAAGGAGAAAGCTCAGTCTAGAGGGCAAGTTATGAGTTATGAACGGGTTCGAGGTACTGTACGGGCACAAGGATCTGCCCTATCCTGAGGTAGTACTAGGGGATCTCCCCTAAGCCTTTTATTGAGCATGTTGGAGATATGGGGACTACTCTGTTCCAATAAAGTTCTTTTGTCCCGACCTGATTTATGAGTCATGATAGTACCAACTTTATCCCTCCAGTGGGTAAGCCAAACCAGAGCTCGAAGCTTTGAGCAATGGGCTAATGTGGTGGAAAATGGCCTGAAAGCCGAGAATCAACAACTAAAAACTTTAGTTAGAAATAAAATAGCCATAATAGTCTAAAAATAGATAAAAGATCAAAAATCATCCCACGACCTAGTAGTGTCAGTACAAGAGCTACTACAAATGGAACATAAGTACTAAAATAGTCAAATACAATCTGTGTCGGAAATGAAATACTATACATAGATAATAGAAGGCAAAAGGGGAAATTCTAACTTTTAGAGCTCACCCAATCTCTAAAATCAAATCAACACGATTGCCACATTAATAACGCTCAACTTATACGTTAACTTAAGTGCAAGGCGGTCCTTGTCAATATATTTACCCAACTAAGAGTCAGAGTCACATCCACGAGGAATAATGTGAGTGGTGATTGAGTCAATTCAAAATAAAAACTGCTTGTTAGGGTCAAACCTATGGTACAAAATGGTTTGTGGGGTTTTCAATCTGGTCAAATATGGATGTAATTCTTGGGATTTTAAAGGACTAACTCGAGACTAAGAATAATTAGAGTATAATCAATTAAAATGTATCTTTGGACTATGCTTTCCTAGTGGAAATTATGCATGGGATCATGATGATTCGGTGCAATGGTAGTCTAGGTTTAAGGTCTTTCAGGCTAGTTTTCAACAAAACCTTAAAGATTTCATTCATTGACCCTTTTAAGTACCTAATGAGTGTGTCAATTAAAGCCACCCAATACCTCAATTGGGTATCTCTATTTCTACGATGATACCCATGGTATAGTCAACCTCTTAATCACCCTTATGTCTAATATAGTAAAAAATTGGCAAGACATACCCATAAATTGTCTACTATTGCTTTGGTTCCTATATCCCTCTTTCAAGGATGAGGTGGGTTCCTAAAGTTCACTCAAAAACCCTCTTTCAAGGATGATTTGAGCTTCGAAGAGCTTGGGATTTTCATACATCAAACCTTATTGGGAATTTGGGGCTTACACCCACAAATCCCAACCAATTTAATCAAGAAATAATAGAACCCATCATCAACAAACTAAAATATATACAAATATATCACTACCCACACACAATTGGATCATATTCCAGCATAATCCCCAGAGGCAAATAAACTAATATTTCCATCAAAGTTATACATAAAAAAATAAAGAGAGGGCAAACAACACTTTAAAATCCAATGAATCTTCAATGGATGATGCCAAATCTACACTTAAAAGTCACTATAATGTCTTATTAGCTCAAGATTAGTATAAGTTTTTCTCCAAGCTCCAACAAATTACAAAAACTCTAAACTAAGGATAGGAGGTAGGTTTATAGAATGATGATCATATAAGGGCTTTGAGCCCTTTTTATAAGAAGTGGGATCGGCAGAGTGAAACAATGATTTTCCCCCTTGGCTGATTTTCCTCTATACCGCAATCGCGTCTAGATATCCATGAAAGTGTCTCCGCGATCCTTGCATTCTTCAAGTAATCGCAGCCTGCTGAATTTCTTGATATACCGCGATTGTGGTACTTGAGACCCAATTTGCAGAGGTTTTCCAACTTTTGCACTTCTCTTCACTTTTGGATCATTTTTAGCTCAATTCCATATCCTTCTATCTCATCACCTGTACATCTACAAAATGTGGAAATTAGTGCATTTAATCATGATGTTGTCTCATTTATGCCTTCAAATCACTGTAGTATGGATGAATGTTGAGTGCAAATGAGTGGTGAACTCACCACTCATCACATGTCAGTGGCAGCTACTAGTACTTAAATCTACACCAAAAAGGTACCAAATTGTAGTTTGAGTACCAAAACCACGGGTACTCAGTAGACATCATCGACCGACTAAGCTAAATCATGATATAAATATGATGAGATACAAGATAAAATAAGCTAAGTCAAGGTAATATGGATAACCTCTGTATAAGCTCCACAGTATTGTGCATAAATACATAAATAAA
The DNA here is from genome assembly GCF_002878395.1 of Capsicum annuum. Lineage (NCBI taxonomy): Eukaryota > Viridiplantae > Streptophyta > Magnoliopsida > Solanales > Solanaceae > Capsicum > Capsicum annuum. The sequence goes on from NC_061117.1 coordinate 63,686,359, forward strand.
TTTGGAAAAAGAATAAAGATCAAACCATTATAAATACTAAATTGACCCCATAAGCCAATAAGTGTGGAAAAGTAAATAACCCAACACGAGCCTCCATAAGCCTGGTGGGTACAATCAAAGGAAAATAAATGACTAAAGATCCATAACTTTATCAAATATCAACTATAACCATCCATACCGTATCATATGATACAAAACTCTCAACGTCGTACTTGAATCAAAACTCATATTATCAACATCATACCATCCCCACTAGTATCAACATCATTTGCCTAACTTGAACTGTAACTCATTGTATCAGTATCATCAGTAATTGTTAGACTTGAACTAGAACTCATATTATCAATATCATAATTAATTTTCTCACTTGAACTGAAACTCATATAAATACACCATATCAATTAATCATACCAATAAACCATACCTATAATCCATATCAATAAACTATGCTAATATACCAACAGATTTTACTCGAAATTACCACCAAGTCCAAAATACCAAACTAGCATAATCACTAAGTATTCAATCTACTTAAAGTCCTAAAAGAATCATTGATATGGGTAAATCATGTGTATAAAGGTCTAGAAAAGTAACACAAGTCTTGCCCTATGGTGGGCCGAAGGGGCCCACTTCTAAACCTCAAAAACTATTTTTAGAAAAATTTCCCCCCAGACCAGGCTAAGGTATCTAAATCCATTTCTAGATGTTAAATAAGTCATTATTGGCCATAATATAGAGATTTTTTCTAAAACATAAATAACTCAGTCAATTCCACCTAAATCAATTCCACCTAAATTGCAATTAAAAAGATAGCCTAAAAGTCCAAGTAAGACTAATTATTCCAATCATGCCTCCAATACTGAAATCACATCCATATAGAGAATAGAATCATAATCATACTATAAATTGTTTCAATCTATTAAGAAGGTAAACCTAGCCTACCTGGACGCCTAAGAAAAGCCTAAAAAATCCACTAAACCATAGATTTCCCCTTCTGAGAAGCTTTTGCAAGATGTCATGCTATCAAAATCACAATCTACTTATCAAAATGAAAACAATGGTACCTCTATTACAATATTGTTCTTTGGGTCCAAAATTATGTAAAAATCCTATGTAGGGCCTATTTACGGAACTGCACTTTCAAAACCAACACAACGTTCCTCTATGCTCAAGGAACATTTACCCTTAAAAATAGGTAAATTCTGAGCTTTAATGGTGCTATAATCAAGCCACCAAGATTTAGGGATCTTAGAAAAAAATGGAAAATCAAATCAAGAAATTGATGGTAGTATCACTTTAGAGATCACCACTTAAGTGAACTAGTATCACTTTAGTGGCATCTGGTCAACTGTACAGGTATCGCCTAAGTGATCCTTTGTCCTATATACATCTACCGCTTCACTAGACCTCCACTAGGCCAACCAGGTTGCTCAAGAAATGGGCCAACCTCTATAGGGACCCCTTCTCTTAAGCAGCCATAAAGGGCGCTTAAGTGGTGCACCAGTACCTACTGAGACTTGGATTTTTTCCAAGTCTCCGCCAACCCCTTGGGGTTCATTTGTAATCCCATATATGTAAATAGACTATGTTGTACTCGAGTGAATAAAATATCTAGAGTGGTGAGCCTCACGCTGTAATACCCGTACTTTTTCTAGCTAATTTCATCTAAAAAATGTCTAGTATTAGCTTTTAAATTGAATAATGGTTATTCTATGAGGAATTTCCAAGATTTTAACATTTTTTCATGTGGAAAATTCAATAATATTTCCATCGATATAAGATTCTCCCAAATCTGATAATTGGGTCAAAAGTTGCAATGATTTTAAGTACCTATCATAAAACAGCGCCATATTAGACAGTGGCGTGCCGTGCCATAAGAGGAAATGGTATTTGGAAAATTCTAGTAGGGGTCCACGATTATGGCACATCGCGCCACGGTTCAAATTTTGAATTGTCCTTTTCCAGTGTCTTAGCGCGATTTCCTCTGCATCGAGCCAAAGTTCTAGGTCTCAAAAGAAGAGGCAACAGAATGGCTCCGCGTCGTGCCATTCCTCAGTTTCCCAATTATCAAATTCTAGTGACACGGTGAGATGGCGCTGCATCGCGCTAGGGGTTCACTTTGGGAAAATTTTACTAAAATTAAATGATGTATCCAGGGTTAAAAGGGTCAACTTCCCACCCCTATTTAATCCCTTTAACATGTGATTCAGCCACTTTTCACCCAAAATACACTCTCTTCTCTCAAAAAATTCTCAAGAACAAGCTAGGGTTTTCATAGAAGATCCAATTCTAGGAAAGTTTCTCCGTCATTCTTCATGAAATCACAAACTAATGTATGTGTAGTGTTCATTAATGGACTCCTTTCGTCTATGAAGCCCAAGAATCTTATTTATAAGTTTAAGTTTATGGATTACTTTATGAATTTCATGTTGGATTTGTTTTGTTTATGCTGAGAATGATCAATTGAATTCAAATCCATGTTGGGTGATCAATTTTATGTGGAATTGATTTGTATAGATATATATATTCATGTGAACCTATGAATAAACCCTAGGATGATGAAACTAGAGATTAATCATGATGATTAATTATTGTATAATGTTGTCTACATAGGCTATGCCTACCATGTATTTGATTAAATGCCTAGACGAAGGAACAATGTCCAACTAGTATGATATCTTGAAATCCCCATGTATGTACAAGTTATTCCTATCATATGTTTTGATGGAATGCTTCTATAAATGTATTATGGATTATGATGTTAGTTATATGTTCAAGTAAGTTATGCTTGGTCAATTTTCCTTCCATAGAGTCCTGGGGGTACTAGTACCCGAAACATTAGCTGTGTGCCTAGAGCCATGTCATGTTTTCACGATACTCTCAGTCAATCTATGATCCTTAGACTTCAAAACGTCTTATGACTCAGGAAATCTCCATGATCTTATGACCTCAGTCTGTTTTCAGATACCAGTAGTATTCTATCAGTCAACGGAATTCAGAAATTCAGCTCATGTTCTGTTCAATAAATTATGTTCATTGTCCATTCAGATGGGTGTAGAAATTAGAACCGACTGAACCCAAGGATGGGGACATATACTATCTAATAAGGGTGTCATCCTTAGCACTCATCCTTACATTCCAGAACTATGTAGCCAGCATAGGTTGAGACATTAACACTATCGATGAGGGTTGATGAGGTGGATAAGCACTGTCAGATAAGGGCCCCACTATTCTCGTATAAAGGACACTATCAGATGAGGGTCACCCATAGCTTATCCTTACTAGTGGTGCGGTACTTACACCATTCTAATTAGGGTTACAGATTGGACCCCAACTCAGCCATAATGGCATATCAGGGGCATGTCGGTTAGATAACTACTTCCTATAGTTTCATGTTACAAAATTAGGACTGTCAGATATAGTCAATCATTGTCAGTAATAGAACTCAGATATTCTTTAGATTTCAGGACTGTCAGATACAGTCAACCCAGATATAGTACAGAACTCAGATAGTTCCATCAGATTCAGGACTATCAGATACATTCACTCATGTTATCAGTTGTATTCAGATTCAGTAGTCATGTTCTCACAATATTAGTGTCAGTTGTAATGTCTCATGCATGTATTCTCACACTCATGATAGTTAGTCAGTTATTATTATTGTTCATGCATATGAACCCCATGCATTCAGTCTACCTCACATGCATACCAGTACGTTCAAAGTACTGACGCATTTGTGCTATGGTGTCTTATACCATAGGTTCAGAGACACGAGTTTCAAAGCAAAAGTAGATTCTAGATATCTACAGACAGAGTTAGAAGTGAGTCCTTATATTTCAAGTACATGATTATTTCCCTATTATCTCATTAATCAGTTTATTAGTT